>NC_064291.1:45166738-45328418 GCF_019186545.1 Solanum stenotomum
CTCTTATGAGAACGATCCAATGTTTTTCCCTTCCCTCTCCTCACATAGAAAATTTTGGTCAGAATGGTTCGAATGACACATTCACACTATAATCAGATTTAAATTTTTTTTATTTGATATTTTTACCTTTTCCAAATTTAAATTTACTAGTAATTGTTTTTTAGTACACGACAAAGTTTCCCAATACATAGGGAATAAGACTTATTCCCAGATTCTCATAAATTCCATAAATACATACTAATTTCAATTTCTTTTAGAAAGGCTACAAAATGGTAGCCACACGTGAATAATTTTTTTTCTTCCCTCTATTTTCTAATACTATAAATTATAAAGAACACAAATTTAAATTGACAATTAAAAAATAAAATTTAAAATTTGAATGGAAAAATAAACACTAATAATAGTAAATTTAAAATAAATTTAACTCACACTCAATTCAAATTCATGATTTATAAAATAACTTAACAAGTAAATTATTAATAAAAAGTATTATATATATATATAATATACCGGTCATTCATTTAACAACAACAACGTAACAATAAAAATAAATTATACTTTTCAATTTTGTGATTTAGAGATAATATATTTTTTGTTTAAAAGAAAGTGGCTCACATTTATTTCAATTGTTACATAGTTTAGCTGACTTATTTTTGATAAAATAAAAATTATATAAGGTGTATTTGATCCTTCTCGCAATATTTCATGGTATATTTGATCCTTTTCATACATGAATTTCTGTCTCTTTTTTTCTTTTGTTTTCTTTAATTTAATAACTAATTTTGATTTATTATATTGATGATCAAATTTATTTGTTCACTCAACTTATTGCAAAGTCTATTATAGATGCATCAACTTTTTTTTTTTACAAATACAAAAATAAAATTCAATATGACCGCAAAAAGAATAGTTTGCTTTTTAAAAAAATCATTTTTATTTCATTCACTGTTTCATTTTATTTCTCATATTTTCCACACTGAAGAATGAAAGTGAAAAACTAAATAAGAACAACAAACTCAAATAATTATAAACAATAGATTCATGAGGGAGATAACTAAGACCCAAATTAAAAGGAATAAAAAAAAAGTCAAAAATAAAATCACGTGAAAAAATATCAAATTTATTAGTTGATTTGTGTTATTTTATTTGTCGTGTAAATGGATACATTTGTTCTCTTTGAATTTTTGTTAGTTTTTGTTTTAAAAGAATTTATTAGTTGATTTGTGTTATTTTATTTCGTTTAATAAATACGTAAATACTAGCGACACAGAGTTTTTAGTTGACTTAACAAACAGTGCTTCAAATTATCAAATTGCTAATTGCGGTATCTGTAATAATTTATAATATCATATGATTTCACCTTTTATTTACTGCTATTTTATTTATTTTCATTGAAATTGTTGGTGGCATGTATAGTAGTTTATATTTTGTTAGCAACGTTACAGTAGTTTGTTAGCATTTTTTTTAATCTTTAATTTTCTTTCTTTTCCTAAAATATATGTTATAGTGTTTAGTTCAAGAATATTATCTTCCTTTTTCTAGTTATAATAATGCTACAATGGAGTCATATCAACTAATTATTTTTTCTTCGAAAAGTTTAGTTTGATACTTTATTGTTATTGTAACGACTTGTTCCTGTCGCTATAGAAATGCCAACGAGGAAAAATTTGGAAGCGGAAAACTTTTTCATAGTATTTGAATTTTTCCACACTTGTCCAGATTTGGATGAAATCGAAATCACCAAGGTGTAGGGAAATTTGGTAGCAATCGGGTGAGTTGTTTTTTATTTTGATTACATGAGTAGTTAGATAACTTGTTAACGAACCCGTACGACCTTACATAATTGAATTCATGCGAGTAGAACTCCCGAAATCGATCTTAGCGTAAAGGATATTTTTTGATCATCGTGGGTTAGAGGTGTGTTGTGAAATGGGATTTTGGAATTTCTTCAGTTGACTCTCTGGTTCCGTTTGTGCCGCTTTGGCGGGAGTTTGGCCGCTCTGGCGGGGACGCTACAGCGGGATATGGGGCGCTGTGGTGGGTACAACGAGACTTAAAATCGTAGGTGTAAGATGAATAGCTCACTGGTTCAAAAGTGCCGCTCTGGCGGGAAATTGGGTCGCTCTGGTGCCGCCGCTACAGCGGGGTAAGGGCCGTTGTGGCGGTCCAGACGCGACTTAATGTCGTTAACAAACTCCTAAACGATTTTATTTGGCACTTTTCGACATTTAAAGCTAAGGAACGACCCCCAGGTGACCCATACTCATTTTTCACCATTCTTGAGGTTAAAGGTAAACTTTTCACTCCTCGAATCCATTTTTCGATCCGTAGAACGTAATAGAATGGGTGAATATTGATGGGGAAGGGTTTGGTTAGAGATTCTATGGTGAAAACAACCCTAAATTGGTTAGATGGGATCATGGATTTGATCTAGGGTTCATAGAATTGNGTTTGGCCACTCTGGCGGGGACGCTATAGCGGGATATGGGGCGCTGTGGTGGATACAACAAGACTTAAAATCGTAGGTGTAAGAGGAATAGCTCATTGGTTCAAAAGTGCCGCTCTGGCGGGAAATTCGGTCGCTCTGGCGCAGCCGCTACAGCGGGGTAAGGCCGTTGTGGCGGTCCAGACGCGACTTAATGTCGTTAATAAACTCTTAAATGATTTTATTTGGCACTTTTCGACATTTAGAGCTAATGAACGACCCCCAGGTGACCCATACTCATTTTTCACCATTCTTGAGGTTAAAGGTAAACTTTTCACTCCCCGAATCCATTTTTCGATCCGTAGAACGTAATAGAATGGGTGAATATTGATGGGGAAGGGTTTGGTTAGAGATTCTATGGTGAAAACAACCCTAAATTGGTTAGATGGGATCATGGATTTGATCTAGGGTTCATAGAATTGTTATAGTTTCGGGTAATTAGCGATTGTTTGTTGATTCCCTTATTATTGTGATTGTTTGTAGACCAAGAAAAAGTAGAACAAATACAGAAAGGGAAAGATCAAGTTTCTTAGGGTTTCAAGCTTTTTTCGAGGTAGGTGATGGTTGTGATTCTATGATTGTGTGATGTATGCTTCTTCTTGCTTCATTATGATACTTGTATATGTATGAATGTTGCAATGTTAATCACACTTGTTGTAAATGAGATAGATGAAATATCATTGCCATGAAATCATGACTTAAATGCATGATCTTGATGATGTACTTGTGGTGTGTGAATGGGATCGGATTGCCACGTTCCGGCATAATATTGGATCGGATTGCCACATTCCGGCATAATATTGAATCGGATTGCCACGTTCTGGCGTGCTAACTGTTTGGGTTTGGGTTCCATGAGAGGACCAACGATGTGATGATAAATGTGAAATGCGTTGTTGATTCTTCATATTGATGATGTTGTATATGTTGATATATATGCTTGTAATTATAATGTTGTTTGACTAGTTTATGTTGCACTAGTGGGATAGACGCGTGATCCTACCAGTACACTGTGGTTGTGTACTGATACTGCATTTGCTCTTATTTTTATTGAGTACAGGGCATCTTCACGCGACTATTGACAGACCTCGCTTAGAAGATCAATGATCGTCTCTTCGAATTCAAGGGTGAGCCAATTCTTCTGGGCTGCCATGGGATTCTCTTTCGTCTCTGTCCATCATTGCCAGACTTAGATATTTGTTCTAGTTAGTTGATTAGATCATTAGTTTGGGGATGCATCCCTTCTTGTTTAGACTTGGATCAATTGTTTAGATGTTTTGGTACATTGACTTTCAGGTTTTAGGTTTATCTTCTGCATTGTTAGTTGTTAGATCAATTGTTGAAGTTTATGAGAACTTCATTAATTAGTTATTTAATATGTTTTCATAGTTTAAATGCCTTAGTTTTTGCCTTAGTTGCTTGTTGAGTTGTAGTAATGGTTCTCCCACCGGAGGGTTAGTGTTGACACCCAATTTTGACCCTCCCCAATATAGATTAATCATCGAGCTTCTTCAATTTTAATCGATTTAAAATAATTAGTTTCATAAATTTCAAAAATAGTTTGCAAGTTATTTTAAATAGTGTTGTCACTTTTTATAATTTTTAAATAATATATATGTTTTAGATAATTATGTATATAATTAGTATATTTTATAAATATTCAAAAATCGTCTCAAAAAGATTTTAATTTTACTTAATTAGTTGGTTAATTGGTTTATTAGTTAATACTTATACTTTTGAGTTATTAGTTTATAAGTAAGTTAATTATTTTATTTTGTTAAAATTAAGAAGCTTGTTAATTAATAGAGAGCAATTCATCTTATTTTAATTTTGGGTCGAATTTAACCAATTACACAAATTTGGTTAAAATTACAAGTCATGGGGTTATTTTCTCAATTCAAATTGACCACACTATGCTTCCTTTTCAAGGCCCCAAATTTTGTCCAAATATTTCGTCCCAATCGGCCCAAATTTCTCCCCTTAATTTGAATTTGTGTCGTATAATACTTAATATATTTTTTCTTTAAATATTTTTCTTATATGTTTATATTTAAAATTTATAATTAAAAGTGAAAGATTTATATTCATACCATCATAATTCTTCCTAATTAAAAAAGATAAAAGAACTTTTAATGGAAGCACAAACATATTATATAGTTTTTTTAGGAAGATATTTTATGAAATATTTCCAAGTTGTTTTCGAAAGTATAAAGCACAAACATCAAAGTTGTTATACTTTTTTATACCTTTAAAAATGAAGTTTTATGTTAATTTATTATTGAATTACATTGTGTAATTTTCGTGTGATTCTTAAGCTACGAGCTTTAGTTGTAAAAATAATCGTTAATATCTATATTATGATAGATTGTGTACATCACATTTCTTGAGATGCAATTCTTTTACAAACTCTATGTGAAATTGTGAATACCGAATATTTTATACACTATACTGTTTTTTTATGTTAGTATAATTTGGTCGGATTGTGTAATTGTGATGATCACGATTGTTAGTATTATTGTAATGGATATTTTAAACAAATGCTTCAAAAATAAATTAACAAAAATCAGTTCTAATAAGTAATATAGCTCAAAAAGAATTTTAAAAAGGCAAAGGCAAATAAGTGAATAACCAAAATTCTTTCTTCGGCACAACAATAATTAATTTTCTACCCCTATAAAAGGGAAGAAAAAAAGAAAAAGAAAAAGAAAGTGCGTAAATTGCGATACATTCTTGGTCACCAAGACATTATCTAAGAAATTACTATACAACTTTGGTCTCCGCCTAATTTAAATTCATGTTAAAAAAATCTTACGTAAGAGATATAATTTTTTACTAAAATCGATTTCACTTCCAAATTTCATATTCAAGCTTTCTATTAAAGATAAAAAATATACTTAACGTTCCATCACGATAATCTTTACTGACATTTCAATTTTCTTAATTTAATAAAAGGGAAAAAAACTAGTTTAAAGAACCTTAAAATTTAACCATATCTTTAATTCTCCAAATGTTTGCTTCCAGTAATTCTTCATTTTTCTCGAGTATTTTGTTAATATTTTCTTCCAATAACACTATCTAGCAACTAAAAATGCGAGGGGCCGAGAGGTAGTGTTTAAGTCAACAGTCTACACATATTTTAATTAATTTTATGGAATATATATAATCTTCTAAGTCTACATGCAATCCTGACCATCAAAGTTAGAACAAAGTTTGAACTTAAAACATCATTATTCTCAATTACTTTATTAATTATCAGGCACTAAGTCACGTCCTTCGTGGGCAATTCATCCGAGTACTTCTTGTATATGATATATTTAAAAAATAATAAAATTCTTATTAAATCTTTTTGAGACTTAAACAATATGATTATTCATTATCAAGATAATTCTAAAAAAAGTACTCCCTCCGTCTCATTTTATGTGGCAATATTTGACTGGGCATAGAGTTTAAGAAATAAATGAAGACTTTGAAATATTTATCAAATTGCCTTTTAAAAAGTAGACTCACTTTTCTCTCTCCTCATAAATGTATTGGAGCATTATTTTAAGATTAAGTGAGATCAACAGGAGTAAAAGAGGAATTGTACCTTTAAATACTTACCATATAAGAAAATGTAAAAAATGTGACATTCTTTTTGAGACTGAGCAAAAAATAAATAGTGCTATATAAAATGAAACGGAAGGAGTATTTACTATTCCACCACAATGCTCAACGATAACAACCAATTGCCTAAAATAGTTGTTGACTTGTAAGATTAGAAAGTTTTAACAATACTCAGAATTTATTTATTTTTTTGAGGAAAAAAAAAGAAGAAAAAAGTTGTCACTAAAATGAAGGGACGGTTGGCAAGTTACTGTAAATTAGTTGTCATTTTGAGTTTTCTTAAGTAATATATATAAAAATAATTAGTACTCATATATAATATAAATATATAACTATAATATTCTTGTTTTGTGTATTTTGATTAAATCTAAGTCTACCTGTTTTTATTCCTTTTTTTTTTAGATGAATAGGCAAACAAGGAATCCAAATCTGTCCAACATACATTTCCCACTTTCTTCACATTTTTTTATTCAAAAAGTTGAGATAAATAAGTGAGTTTTCATGTTAAATAAATAAAAAATTCTTATCTTATTCCAAACGCAGTAAGCCATTTCATCTTTAAATATTATAGCTTTTGTCATATATTTGTTTATTTAAATTCTAATCTTGGTTCGTTAATTATAAGTATTAAATTACTGGTCCTTCTATCTTCAATTAGTTAAAAAAAAATACAGGTTAAACTTCGATTGTTTTAAAAATGATTTATCGTCAAATTTTGAGTAACAATACAAACTTAACCTTAGAATATAATTTATTGATAACTCAATAATTTCGTAAAAAGACCGATAACATAGCAAAAGTGTTATTCTTTTTCTTTTTTGTATTATATATATATATATAGTTACAGTAGCCCGTGCTAGTGTGAGCCCAACTTATGTTATTTTTTTATTTTAATTTATGTGATATTAATATAATTTTAAGAGTCAAACAAATTTTTTGTATGTCCTTTAAATTTTAAGTTGTTAATTATTGTGATTTATAGTACTTTATGTAATTTTTAATAATATATGTTACTCTCTTTGTCTCAATTTATGTGACATTGATAGAATTTCGAAAGCCAAGCAAATTTTGTATATGTCTTTTAGAATTTCAAATAATATATGCTACTTTTTCTATCCCAAACTATAAGACATGAGTAGAATTTTGAGAGTCAATTAAATATTCATGTCTTTTAAATTTTGAAGTTGTTAGTTATTGTGATTTGTAGTACTTTTATATTATTTCAAATAATATATGTTATTTCCTCTATCCTAATTTATGTGGCACTAATAGATTTTGAGCTTCAACCAAAAATTTTAGACGTCTTTATTAATTACCTCTCTTTGATTTTCGAAGATCCATTAATATGCTTTCTTCACAATTATCGGTAGAGCTACCTTTCAGTGTTGATGGTTTAGCAACATACCATTAAAAGAACAAACGAATGAAAGCTTCTTCTTATTGTTCATTATGCGTATTATTAAGTAAAAAGTACTACTCTAGTAGAATCCACTAATTGAGTGCTGAGAGAAATTAATGTGACAAAAGTACTGAAAGAAAGATTTAATTCTACTCTCTCAATCCAACAATAGTTGTCCATTATACTATTTTGAAATGTCCAACAATACTTGTCCACTTTATGAAATCAATGATAATTTTACATTTAATTCTTAATTCTCCTTATCATTAATTATAGTCATTTTTCTATTACATTTTTTAAGACATTATATTTATTATATTCAAAAGGTGATATAATAAAATTACTCTTCTATTTATAATTTCGTAAGAAATGTGCAAAGTTAATAGTGAACAAGTATTATTGGACGTGGTAGATATCAATCACCAAAGCCGCCATGTGGTAATAAGAAATCAAAAGGAATTAGGGAAAATTATATGAAATGACAAACTATTAATTCAAATTAAATGTTATAGCCATAGTTTATTTTAATGGTAATTCGCATCAAACATCCCCGTTTTTTGTCATCTGATTTGATTTACAATTAGCCATTTTCAGTATACAATTAGCCATTTTATACATTTTGGTATAAAATGTGTTTGTGTTTGTATAAAGCGAGAGAAAAATGTATATACAAATACAAATACATATATTTTCATCCTATACACTTATAATTATACAAATACATATCTTATTATACAAATTACAATGTATAAATGAATTTATACAAATAAACTGAACAATTTGTATAAAATTGGATGTTTACAGAGAATTATACAAATCAAAAGCTCCATAGCAAACATAAAATTTGCTATGTAGCGCAATTATGCAAATTATAGCTATAACATACAAATATGATTTTTATGTTTGCTATATGTGAAAGTTCATATAGAGCAACTTTCACATATAACAAACACAAAAATCATATTTGTGTGCTATAACTATAGTTTGCATAATTGCGCTCCATAACAAACATAAATATGTATATTTCGTATACATATACAAAAGAAAATAGTTGTATAATTTCGCTATACATATACAAAAGAAAGTAGTTGTATAATCTGCTTTGGTATACATATACAAAATATCAATTGTATAATTTGTGTTTGTATAAAGCTAGAAAGAGAGAAAGACAAAAGAAAATTGGGCAGGGGAAGATCGAATTTGTATAATCATAAGTGTATAGGACGAAAATATATGTATTTGTATATACAATTTTCTCTCGCTTTATACAAACACAAACACAATGTATACATTTGTGTTAGTATAAAGTGAGAGAGGTGAGTGAGCGAGCGAGCAAGATCTGGGAGAGGGGAAAGAAAATATATGTATATATACAATTTTCCCTCGCTTTATACAAACATAAACGTATTTTATACATTTGCGTTTGTATAAAACGTGAGAAAGGCGAGGGAGAGAACGAGAGTGGCGAGCGAGATTCACCAGGAGAGAGGCGAAATAGCAACAATTTGTTATGGGGTACAATTAAATCAAACTATATTTATAGCATTTAATTTGAAATAATAGTTTACTATTATATACAATTTTCCAGTGGACCCTTCTTAAAAGGAATACAACTTAAGTGAGCCCATGTTTTCTGAAAGTTGTATGAATTATTTGTATTTCTAAGGGACAAATTCGTCCAATAGATATAAAAAGATACACTACTCCTTTAACTAACCAATTGAATTACTTCTTTCATGTGAAATTATAAAAATAGACTTCGTAGGACTTTTTGAGTTGCCTCTTTCATGTGAAATTACAAAATAGCCTCTAGGACTTTTTTTTTGTCAATTCCCATAAACGGGAAGCTCCTCACATTCACTTTTATTAATAGTAGTAATAGTAATATACATATATTATCCTGACAAACAATGGGGAGTAGAGGAGAGAAAAAAAGGGTGAAGAATTAAGAAGAAAAGTGACAGAAAATTGATGGAAAAGGGGATAGAAAATTGAGAAAGTCAACACAGAGAGTGAGGAGAAAGTCAAAAATTTTGGCTGAAATATTTTTGATTCTTAGTTCAAATTTCTGTTTCAAGTTCCAGAAAGAAATTTGGCATTTGCTAGCTCTCGGAAATCAGGAGATTAGTAGCTTTTAAGAGTGTGGAAATTTTCGCAAGAGGTAACAACTGACCTCCTTTTCTTCCTTGTATTTTAATATTAACTTAAATAAATGTGGTATATGATATTTCCTTGTTTGTTTGTTTGGTTTTTTAGCCAAATATATATAAGATTTTATTCTACATCTTACTTTTATTTGTCAGTACCATTACAGTAGTTTGTTAGCATTTTTTTCAATCTTCAATTTTCTTTCTTTTCCTAAAATATATGTTTAGGGTTTCCTATAAGAATATTATCCTCCTTTTTTCTAGTTATGACAATGCTACAATGGAGTCATGTCAACTGATTATTTTTCTTCGAAAAGTTAAGTAGTTAGATACTCTATTTTTATTTTCTTTAATCAAGATAAGATGCCTTAAGATGGTATCTCTTTGGTCCCAAATATTAAAAAGTAATTTAATAATTAATCATGTGTTCAATGTTAAAAATGCTTCTCAAGGATTTTAAACATGACATTGTTGCTTCAAATTTCAACAGCGACCCAGAAGGGTTCGTTGATGATGATGTTGTCTTATCGTTTACTTTATAATTTTTTTTCTATATTTTTGTTCTCTCTTTCTGTTTCTTTTCCAATGGTTTAGATGGTGGTAAGAATAATTATTTTTTTATGTTTTATTTATTAATTATGTGATATGTTGTAGTTGATTAAGTGAATTTAGGGTTAAATTAATGGAAGCACTAAAGAGATTTCACTATTAAAATGAAGAAGAAAAAATATTTTTGACCAGAAAATTTTGGTCATAATTGCTGGAATGACACATTCACACTATAAACAGGTTTTTTTTTTTTTTTTTGATATTTTTACCGTTTTCAAATTTAAATTTACTAGTAATTGTTTTTTAGTACACGACAAAGTTTCCCAATACAAAGGCAACAAACTTATTACCAGATTCTTATAATTTCCATAAATACATACTAATTTCATTTTTTTTAGAAAGGCTACAAAATGGTAGCCACACGTGAATTAATAATTTCTTTTCTTCTTCTATATTTTAATATAATACTAATATATCGATAGCAATAGGATGTGTCAAAATCCAAACAGAGTATTAATTAAACAAAACACAAGGAACAGGTACAAACACTAAAACAATATAGAGATCTCATCTAAAGCCAAATGCATCAACTTTTTTTTTTTTTACGACTACAAAAATAAAATTCAATATGACCGCAAAATAAAATAATTTTCATTTTTATTTCTCATGTTTTCCACACTGAAGAATGAAAAAAATTTAAATAAGAACAACAAACTCAAATAATTATATACAAATAGATTCATGAGGGAGATAATTAAGCCCCAAATTAAAAGTTGAATAAAAAAAGTCAAAAATAAAATCACGTGAAAAAATATCAAATTTACCTCTATATCAATATTATTTGATTAAATAACTAAAATAAATAAATTAAAAATCAAAATTTTAACTTTCGTTAGTTAAAAGATGATATATGAGTTTTTTAATTTGCACATGTAACAGTAGAAGTATATGTGAGTTTTTCTTTTACGGAATATATTATCTCTATATCACAAAATTGAGAGTATATCAAACTCCTTTTTACCTAATAATAATTCAACATAATCTGCACGATATTTTTTTATAAAGATCGAACAATGTGGTATTGTAATGAATTGCTAAAAATATTCTGAACCTAATTTAAGTATTTTATATCAATATCAGTATTATATTAAAAAGAGAGTAGTCAACCTTGATATTAAGTCACGTTATGTATTGAGAACAAACATTTTGCTATTATTAGAAAATCTATTTGTTGAATTCTATTTGTACTATTTTAAGAAAAAAATGTTACTTCCTCAGTTTATTTTTATCCGTGCATTATTTTTTAAAAAGAAATTTAAAAAAACCTTTTACATATTTAAAAAAGACAATCTTATCTTTTTTATTTATACTTAATATTAATTAATTACTTATTTTCCAAATTATTTTTCAAGATTTAAGAATATTTAAGTTGTTTTTCATAAATATGAGTATTAGAATTAGCTTATAAAGAAAAAACTAAATGATTAATTAAAATAATTAAATTTGAAGAAAATTATTTTTGATGTAATTATATAAACAAGATATGAATATTAATATGCTATGATTAATTACTATGTATAATTATTTTTTGCTTAAGTCAATTATATGATAAGAAATGACTTTCTTAATTCAAGACATCACTACAAAAGGTGTATTATTATTAGTATTTATTTAAAATATCTAAGCCCTAAAATTATATTATTATTTTTCTAAAAAAATACACACGATGTATGAATGGTTCATTAATCATTGAAGAACTATTATTAATCATTAATCATTCAATTGTAAATTTCAAAAAATCCATATTTAATTTACTAAGTATATTGTATATTGCTGAGAATTCCAAAGAGTAACATGTTAATGTTAATTATAGTCTTGTACCGGTGCCCCTATATTACACCAATTTGATAACTTACATATCATTACTCAAATTTGTTATTGATATGATGCCTAAGTATATAATTTTATTAATTATTATGTTTAAATAAATTTAAGCTTTTTATTTGAATATTTTAAAATATAATATAAAACTATATTAATAATGACAATCAAAACTCGAAACACTTTAGAGATGGTAGATATCGAAATATCATAAAAATCATATAGTTCATAAGCGTCGACCCTATTTAACAACAATCCAAGAGTCACAGATTAATGTTAAAATTTTGCATATTTATATTTTTAAAAAAATTAAACAAAAAATTTAAATAATTAAGTGACGACTTAGTTAACAATAACCCAAGAGAGTCCCACATTATTGTTGTAGTTTTCTCCCCTATGTTATGCCGATTTGAAAATTTGTGAATCATTAATTCATTACTTATATATTTTTTTTATTAATATGAGCTATAATTTAGTAATTCCTTACTTTAGTTCATTTAGGAGACTATCCTCTGTAGCTCTTTTTAACAGCATTCTGTCTTCATTAATAATATATAGTCTTCCAACTTATATTCGGTCTTTACATAGTATTAGGGCTATTCACGCTCTAACGAGAATGATCCAATTTTTTCCCTTCCTTCTCCTCACACAATCAGCAATAATGACTCATAACAATGACAACAACAATTATAATAATCTCAGAGTTGTCAATGGTGATAACACCGCCAGTACCAACATAATCATTCAGTTCAATCGTGCCTCTCAATTACCCATCATTCATCAAACTAAGCGGTGGTCACAACTTCGCCACCTGAAAAGCGCCTACAACATCTTTGGCCATCTGGATGGGACCACTCCGGCCCCAATCACATTTCCCTCGATACAAACATATCTCCAAATAATGCCTTTTTAACTTGGTTCCGTCAGGACAAACCATCCAGAATGCCCTCATGGCTTCTGATGAATCCATCAGTGCCTCTGTTGTTTCTATGACTTGGCTAAATGAGCTTGGGATGTTTTGCTTACCACGTATGCAAACATATCTCAAACTCGGACCTTCAGTTTGTGTGGTCAGCTTGCTTGCCCGTGTCACTAAGGGCTCTCGCTCCATTATCAAATTTCTTCACACTATTCAGTCCCTTTTGGATGAGTTAGCCACTGTTGGTTCTCTTGTGTCCAATTTTGAACTCATCATCAAAATACTCAGTGGTGTGGGTCCTAAGTTTCGAGAGATCTATGCTGCTATTCATGCATGCGATACGGCTATCTCCTATGAGGAATTGTTTGAAAAGTTACTTGACTATGAACTCTTCCTTCGCCACGAGGATGCTTAGAAACTGTCTAGTCATATCACTGTTGCAGTCGCTCCTCCCACCAAATACAACACTAATAATCGCAACAATTGCAGGCAGACAAACAATTCTCAATAATGACACTAGAACTCACGTCCAAATACTCCACCACAATGGCAGTCCAACTCAAATCCAAACAACGTTACTCGTTGTCAACTATGTAATAGGATTGGCCACACCGCCAATGTTTGCTGCTTGAAGTCTCACAATCACTTTGAATCCAAAGCCAACTGTGTAGCTGGGTTTACTGCCGCCACCAATCTTTAGAAAATTTACTCGAGAGTTACCCATCACATCACAATAGAGCCGCACAACCTACAACCTACAACCTACAGCTGTACCACAATAATGAGTATGTCTCTATGGGTCCTGGTAACATAATTCCTATTTCTCACACTTGTTCTACTCTATTAAACGCATCAAATACTGTTTCATGATCGAGACAAACTTTTTCACTGAAATATCTGTTTATCTAATAAAGCCCATTGGCATTCTTTTTCCCAATTATCACTGCGTAGCTCTAAACATCTTCAAATTATTTTTAGTGATTTATGAGGGCCATAACAGATTTTATTTCTTGACAAGAAGCTGTATTGTTGTATTTTTGTTGACCAATATATGAAATATACTTGGCTTTACACTGGCAGAGTTTGTACATCTGGTTACATCCTATTCCTTGGTCACAATCCGATTAGTTGGTCTTCAAATATGTAAAATACTGTCACACGCTCCTTCACCGAATCTGAGTATATGGCGGTGTCTAATGCCCTTTCTGAAACCTTGTGGGTCACCAACCTCCTAAATGAACTGTGATTTCTAGTATATCAGTTACCCACAATATATTATGACAATCTTGGAGCCACATTACTAAGCAAGAATCATGTCCTCCATAAGCGTGTGAAGCCTGTTGTAGTGGACTTTCACTTTGTTCGCCATCATGTCAACATCAAATGGGTTCGTGTTGTTTATGTTCATGGTGCCGATCAAATAGCCGACACTCACACCAAGGCACTGACTAAAATGCATTTGAGAATGATCTGTTCAAGTTAGGCTTAGTGACCCATCACTTAACTTGAGGGGGCGTATTGGAACATCACGAGTCCGTTCAATTATTAGTTCTCAGTTTATTCATATTAATGTTTCAGCAGTACCTGTCCCTGTTTATTTAGGTCTTAGGATAATGAATTAGTATTTCAACAGTCATTGTCTAGTTAGATTTCCTTACTTCAGTTCGTTTAGGAGTTTTTCCTTTGTAACTCCATTTAACAGCTTTCTGTCTTCATTAATAATATATCGTCTTCCAACTTATATTTAGTCTTTACAATGAAAGCTTTTGAAGGTAAAAATACTTCAACTTTCTCTGTGGACATGTAGCTCCATACCAAAACACCCCAGGCATGATATTTTACTTGCCTGAAAAATGGCGGGTAAGACAAAATATAAGCGCAAAAAGCATTCTGATTAGAAATATAGTTTTGTATGTGTTATCATGACATTTGTTATTGCATTATTTGTGTTATACATGTATTAACTAATGACATATATTTGTATTTTCAGGTGCTACTTACGAACACATATTTATTTGTTTTAGCTAGTTAGTTACCTTGGTATAGATAGTAGTTAAACATCTCATTAGGAGATTAACAGTACTCCCTAATTTTTCATTTAGTATAACAAACATAAGAAAAAGCATAGTATAAAGTCAATATGGTTGTAGCAATATATACTCTGTGCTCTCACTTTGTGTGGCTCGCCTTGAGCGCACATTGCATTGAGGCGGTTGCTGAGGGTCCATATATAGGCCTTATTGGGGATCCACCATGTCCAGAGTGTGGGGGGCCGTACTTGATTAATGTCACTTGGGCAGAAGATTATCCTCGAATAGATAAACTAGGAGGTCTTGTAGGAGCACTTGTAGCTTTTTTTGTTTCTGTTATTTTCATTTTAGTCCTATATAAACATACACGTACAATGGGGAGGGATACAAGGGTGATAAGGGATGACAGGCAATTAGAGATGAGAGAGGTCATCTCGGAAACACCTCCACAGACACTTCTTGTGGAGGGACAGCAGGATAGACCCCCACACCCACAGAGTCTTCCTATGGAGAGACCTTTCGTGGTGAGACATCCTGAGGCCTCTATCCTAGTTAACACATTTCTTGCCCGGCGAATTTCTAGGGAGGAATGTGCTAACATGTGTGAGATATGTCAGCTTGACTATGATGAGGGACAACTCGTGCGAGTTCTTCCTTCTTGTGGTCACTTTTATCACCATATTTGCATATTGAACTGGATGACGTTTGGGGCTCTCAACTGCCCTCATTGTCGTGCAGTCATATAGGATTTGTATAGTTTTGGTCATAGGATTTGTATATATAGGATTAGGTGATTTATTCTGTATTGGTTTCTCCAAAAAGCATCCAAACCAACAAAAAAGAACCTGCTACACACAGTCAAGTCAGATTCGACAGGTATATTTCATATTTTAAAAATCAGCATTGTTTTTATCTTTTTAAAATCAAAATTTTGCCTTTTTCTGATTTCTGATATTGATCGTAGGGATAAACATTTTATCAAAACAATCTTGGAAGCAAGGCAATGGAAAGGGCCAAGGAAGTGAAGCTCACTGCTATCCTGGAAGGATTACTTGCATATCCGCAGCCATAAGTAAGTTTCTATATACAACCTTAATTAATGTACATGACTGGTTTATATGCATAAAACAATCTAATTCACATAAACTAAATAAGTACAAGCACAACAAGATTTTTGTAGTGCTTGTATTTATTATCAGATAAACTAAAGTTGTTACCAGAGGTAAGAGTACTCGAAGATAAGGATAGAAACTATAGAAGAAGGGGATGAGAAACAGAGAGGCAGGGGTGAGAAGCTAGAAGAAATAGAGATGACATTTATAGAGATGACTCAACAACATTCAATACCTATTTTCCCCTAACCTACTGGTATTTAACTACTATTCCTAACTCAGGTCCCACAAATAGTTTGTAACTTTTCTGAAACTATCCTCCATCTTGGTTGGGTTCATAACAATACATCAGTTATTCTGTCCCTGATATGAACCTTGCCCTCAAGGTTCGGGATGGAAGTTTTATACCCCAGAAATGTCTCTAGCCGGTTTAATAGTAGAGTTGTAAATGATATGCCAAAGTTTGTTGGTGTCATAGCATGCTCACGCCGTCTCCATTGATCAGGGAGAATGGATACATCCATTACATTGGGCATAATATACATATGCTGAGGAGTCTTTAAGTCATTCCAAGGACTCCACCAAGCTCCATTTTCCAATTTTTCACCATAATGTAACACTGATCCGTCACTAAATATATAACTTCTCTTTATTTCTTCTGAACTTTTGCTTACTTCCCTAGCAATCTTCTCTAATCGATATCCATCTAGTGGCAAACCTTGTGGATCTCCAAATACTATGAATGTTGTGATACAAGGAAAATTAGTGAATCGACCATACCCAACAATTTCAACTATTGGTATCTTTTAGACTTTGTGTAAATAAAATAGAGCATGCCCAAACACAAGTACTAGGTCCAGTGATCCAATAGAAGATTTATTCTCTCTTCCATTTGCATTCTCAGTGCTAATAGAGCATGTTGTGCTTTCAAGAACCTCGGTATAAAGTTTAGCATAAATGAGAGAAAGCTTTATAGATGTTGGTAAGATAAACTTTGTAACCTGTTGAGCATATAAGAGCACCGCAAACACGCCAAAACTTTGACAATGCTGCTCTAAGTAGGAGCAAGTTTCCATCAAAGGTTCCATGTAGGAGTTCCTAATAGATTTCACAAAATGTTGGATTTAATTGATTTATCTGCTCCCAAGGGTCAAAAGCTTTGACAATATTTTCTGCCTTAAGCCTAGTATAGGTTCTATTTTCAGCTAAAATCATCACAACCAAGATATGAATTGTTTCAGCCTTCTCCAGATTGCCCTTTGTAGAAAAGTAAATGGCAACACCACTTTGTATGAGCTTAGGAAGTCTGTAAGATAAAACTTGAGAAACTCTTGCTTAGAGTTCTCAAAGAAAAGGAGAAGACCACCTGGTAATTCACTAATCTCGATTAGACCCAAAATAACCAAGCTCATTTTCTCCAAATGAAAAAAAATTAGGCATTTTTTGTCATTGTTGTAGACTACTGAAAATATGGCTTCACTAAACTCCACTAACAATTATTCCCACTCAAACACTCTCGCCGTAATGCAATCTAGTAATTTTGTTGGAGCCTGAACACATAGTAATGAAAATTTAGACCTTGTAGGCTCCTGATGACTGAAAGTAAACACAACAAAACAAGAGTCTGCAAGATCAACCACGAATCCAGAGTATTGGGCAGAGAACAAAGTGCATCAAGTACTTTATCAAGTTGTTGGTGTATAGAAGCACCACTCTCAGCTATAGTGTTAACTACTACTACAGCTGGAATAGTCTTGATAACCTTGCTACTTTTTGATGTATATAAACAGGATTTAGGATCAAATAGGAAGTTGAATCTGACATCATCAGGTGGAAATTGATGCAAATTTATAAATTTAGCAGACATGGTGTTAATTTCAATATCACTATAATAAGAATCCGTCGCATCAGTTGGAGATCACATACTTTCCTTGAATGGTTGGTTGGGGATTTTTATAGAGCACCTTTGCCATTATTGATTTTCCAACACCGGAATCAATGAATATCACACAATTACACACCATTGCTGCTTCTTCAGTGGCATTATCCATAGTTGCAGAGTCCACTGGTATTAATGGTAGCTTAATATTGACCAACATAGTTTTACTTGACTGAGAACTAATGTTGAACACTTCAGTTTAAATATTGCTACATACCTAAGTCTCTAGGCGTGGAAAGATTAAATAGTAAGTATAGAAGGCGGAGAGATTGTCTCTGGTAAACGATTGTGTTCTCTATGGACATGGTTTTTGTTTACACTAGGAATTTGTAAACAATGAGTAGAAACTCTTGCTTTTAAAGGTGGTTGGATTCAAAAGCAGAGATTCATATTGAATGCTTTTGCCTTTAATATTTACTTTTCTAGAGTACTTGTGGAATATTACACTGGTAAGTGGTATGCCCTTTGAATGTGAAAAATACTGAAGGAAATATATGTTTCCACATATGCTGAGAAGTGAAATTTTGTATGGGTCCAGCTTTCATTTGAGTTTATGGAAATGTATATATTAGTGGGTGCATTGCTCTTCTTTGAGAAGTGTTATCTGTATCGTAGTTCTTACCCTTAATGGGCAAAATAGGTGTTAAGAAGTTCTGTTGCTACTAAAGTAACTTTGTAGTAGTCCTAAGATTTCAACCACTTCGAATTGTCACTTGCAACTTACTTATTTTGGCATTCTGGCACAACCTAATGATTCTATCTTTTTGCTATAGGTGGGCTACCGGCATATTGATTGTGTTTGGATTTATAAAAATGAGAATGAGATAATTTGACTTAAATCATACTAAACTAAGAACACAAAGAGAACCTAGAAACTTCTAGAGACCGGCCGATGCCACTTCTCTGATGATGCTCCAGCAGCCATGGATGGCGTCTTCAGGTTCAGAAAGTCATGTCTCAATTGGACAATCTTGTAGGAATCAAAGAGCTTGAGTGAATTTTGCATAGACATCACAAATGCAATGAAAAGACTTCTTCAGCTCTGTGTTGATTCCTCCCAATGATTCCTCCCAATCTTTTCAATAGAGGTAATCTCTTGTTCACTTCATTTTTAGAAGTTTGAGATAGTGTTGTTGGACTATGCTGTTAAATCTTGACCCCTTGCAGAATGAGCTCTAAAGGAACTGATACCACTGGAAAAGGGGTCCAGAGCTACCAGGTATGTCCTCAAATTCGTATCTCTTTCCGATTGAGCATAACATCTGACCATGTACCTCATTCATAGCTCGTTTGTTTCCCTGATGCATTTCCTATTTGTAACAATGTTGTAGTTTCTGTTTGTGGCTGTGAAAGATCTAGTATTGGATCTCCTCTTTGTGAATTAAAATGCATGTTTTGGCATTTCTTTATTCTTGAGTTCGGTGCCATATTATATTACAAATGTATTTTTGTCTTCTCATGTGATGCAACTTCGTATTGGATGAAATTGAATTATTTGTGCACCTACCAAACTAAAAACAAAGTTCGTAAAAAAAATCAGCCAACTAATTTCATTCTCTGAATGTGTGCTTCATCTCCACAGTATTATAGCTTATCAATTGTTTAATCCTCTTCATCTCCATAGCAATCATCCATGGCACCTCCCAAATCCCATCTAAGATCTTCTTGAGAATCAGTGTGTCAGTTCCATGACCACTGGTAGTAGATTGTTGTTAATGCAATGCTCCAGATCTATTTTCATTGCCACAACTTCAGTCATTAGGACAGAACATTCATCTTATCTTCTTGTTTCAGCATAAATAAACTCGTCTTCTTCCTTCCTAATGCACTAGAACTAGGGCAAAGATTCCCTTTACTTGCACCATTTGTATTACATTTGTAGAAGCCTTCATAGTGCTAGTGGAGTGTATAAAGAGTGGAGTCTTTGTAGTGTTGTGGAGTCCTTGTAATGAAGTTAATTAACATTTCATTACATTTTTGAAGCACAAACTGTAAGTAACTACGAAATAGGTAATGTTCAAGTCTAATTAGTTTTCTTTTCGAATATTTTGATTGTTCCTAGAAATTAAAAATTGTAGCTCTTTGTTAGCGCCTTCCCAGTTCCTAGAAATTTTATTTGCTTTTATTGTAGTTGATCTTCATTTTGTGGAAATTTTAAAAGAGAAAAAAGATAGTAGCTACTAGAGTACCTGAATCTTTTGCATTACTTAAATATTGGTTTGCAGAATCACTAAATATTACATCTTTCCAGGGAACTTTAGGAAGAATAGTTAACATTTCTAGATAGATTTTCCTTTTTCGTCTGTTATTGACCTGAATCTGATCCCAATAGCTTTCATCACCAATTATTTTCTAGCATATTCCTCATTGATCTTTGAATGAGTCGTTCAGTCGGTCATTAATGCATCCAATATTTAAAAAAAAAATTGAAATCCATAGTACTGAATCAGAGGTTTATATAACTTTGAATGGAAGAAGTCATTTTATTTACATCACCTGTGGATTTGAGGGCAGTTTTCTTGGTACGAGCCATCTTGAATGTATGCTAACGTGAATATTTTTGTATATTAGGAAAAGTTTTGATTGTTCAAGAATGGTATTATTTCCTTCAATATATTTGAATGTCCGATTGGCGACGATTGGATTTGTTCCCATCGTTATTAACATTTAGCGACCGGATTTGGACCTTTTAACGACCCAAATTTCCCTCGTTGATGACCATTTTTCTTATAGTGAAGGAAGCCTACGCACGCGTAAAGGTTCAATGGCAAGCTAAGATTACCAATATTATAAACAAAGACGAGCCATGGTATTCATAGTGGGCAAAATGCATTCTGCAAATTGCGGGAGCTGTAACAGAGAGAATGTAAAGTACACAAGGTGGTGAGTTCATTTCTAAAATTTGAACAGATCTAACTACAGTTATAAGTCAAACAGATCCTAAATTGTGAAATTTGCTCCAGATCCTAAGAATGTGATGCAGCAGTGACGTTGCCCAATATCTTTTGGGTTGCACCGTCCATCAATTAATTAATACATCAAATCTACCGTGGAGAAGGTTAGACCATCCGGTATACAGTTACTATATAAGCGAAAAAATGATGTTTATTGAACGCTCTGAAACTTGCAATGTTAACCTTAAAAATGATGCGGAAGGAAGAATCCAGGTATTGCCGCAAGCAGGTGTGAATATATATTATAATATACCTTTCTGGTCCGGATTGAGAAGAACATGGATAATTTGAGGACTTTAGCTGCGGAAGTTAAATGCCGAAGAAAACAAGTCTCCGGAGATACGAAGGAAGAGGATGCAAAGAAAAAGACTGTATTTGGCTCTCATTTTTGCAATCTCAAAGGATTGAAGGATCCAAAATCACCTTGAAAACTCAAAGTTCATATATACATTTTGAACTTTGTAATTATTTAAAAGATGAAGCTGATGATTCGTTCACTGGCCAAACTGGTATTGTACTTCTTTTAGTATTCTTGTAATCTGGTATTGAATCAGTTAATACTATATTCAATTGCAACTATGGACATGAATGGATAAAATTTGACCTTTTCGTGGGGACTGGGGAGTATTGGTGACCTAAAAAAATAGAGATTTTTTTATAAAGTATATTCGTCTAGCTTTTTAAGATGCAAAATTGCTAATAGTTTTATTATAATCCATCTTTTCTTATTAATTCTTATTCAATTTATACTAACCAATTGTTTAAATCTTTGTTGACACATAGTACTCCAAATGTGTCAAACTCGTAATAATTTTTCCTTTTATATGAAAAGTTTTTATTTTATTTTATTTTTTATGTTCGTGTATTTTACTTATTTGGAAAAACCACTTGAAATGTTGAAAACATTTTCACAATCAAGTAAAAATGCTTATTCAAATCTATGTAATGTATTTATGTATCCAAATGCACTAATATTTTCAATCAGACAATTCATAAAAAAATAATAACAAGTATTCAAATGTATATGTGAATGTGTTCAACATTCAAATACAATTATATGTGAATCAAGAGAAGGAAATGTATTCATGTATTACCTCATCTGTATCAAAGTGAATTTTAACATAATTAAATTGTATATTTTAATGCTGGTGAAAATAACTTCTTCAAACAAAATCCTATGAAAACCGAGTAAACATATAGATGTATACAAATATAAACAAGAAGAAAAATGCAATTAGAAAATACCTAATGAAGATGAATTACAAAAATCGTTCCTACAATCACACAAAGGATCTAGAATTAGAAAAAAATTCCCGGGGGGGAGGGGGGGGCAGGAATAATACAAGAGACATTGATACATGCATATTAAAAGAGAAAAATGTTGAATAAGGTAAGCATGGGAACATATCACCATAAAATGTGCATATGACATTCATTAGGTGTGTAGTGATTTCTTTCCTATTTAATAATTATTTAAATGTTTATAACTTTTTTTTAAAGTTGAGAATTATGTGGCGATAATTTGGCCCTTTTAAAATAAAGATCTTTATTGCTGCAATTTCATTAACTTCCAAAAATACGTGTGAACAACAATTATTACTTTATGTTTAATGTTTTAGAATTATTATTAATTGTATGAAGGAAATTATTTAATGGACTTTATAATGTGGAACTCGTTACAATCTAACTTCACCTTCTTTTAATTCTTCCTAATTCACTCTTTTTTATTCCTCTTTCTTCATCTTTTCTCTTTTCTTTTTACATTACATATAAACCTAATTATATAATACAAATTAAGTCTAACATAAAGAAATGTTTTTCCTTTGGGCTTTGGGCTTTAGGCCCAATTCTCTCACCTGTCCTAAACTCTAACAAGCTAATAATAAAGAAGTGGACTTAGGCCCAATAAAAACAAAATACAATTTCTGGAATTTGGGGTGCTTCTTTGGCCCACTTCTGCTGTATACGGGGGCTGTATCACACTGTATATCAGTGTATATATTGCATATTTTTCAACTCCGGAACCTGTTCTTTGACTTTACGGCTGGCTGACTCGATAAAGGGAATTTGAGCCTTTATGGCTCTCTCGAAATGCAAGGGAAAGGAATGAGTTTGTGGCGAACTCGGGGCAGATTTCACATGCAAGAAAAGGCAAAATATTAACATATAATCCAACGAAAATGAACAGAGGGAAATCATGCTAAAAAAGAGAAGAAGAAAGCAAAGATATATATATATATATAATGATTTACACAAATAAACACATAATTCCAACTAAAGGATATTATAAAGATTAAAAGGGTCCACAGGAAATCCTACAAATTCTCACTACTATGCATAAGCTAGACATGATCATGTAATACATAGTATCTGATTCCTAAATATTATTAAAAAAAAAACACATTACAAAAGAGTAGGAATAATAAAACAAAAAGCAGATGAACCAAGGAGATGCTACCAGTAAGCGATTGAAGCCCATAGAAAATACAAATTAGTGTAGGATTAAACGACTACTCTCAACCCATGGAGCTAAAATGAAGCAACAAAGGCAAAAATAACATATTTTTTCTAAAGGGAAAACATCTTAAAACTAACAAATTCTTGAGAGAAAGCAACCAAACCAAGGTAACCAATAAACAAAAATAACAGGGTATGCTATGATTTTGCATAAAGTTTTAAAACATGAATGAGAGAGGGGTTTTAAACACTATGATTCATACCCCACTCTTTTTCAATGAATAAGATGGAATAAAGAAGCAGTACCCATAATTTCTAAAAAAAAACATATGCAAACTAGGATTGAACAACATCTAAACTACTGGAAACAAGATCAAATAATCAAAGATGGAAGAATCAATCATGCCGCAAGATAGCCGTAACAAAGTTAGACTCCACTGATCCGAACAAAACAATTGATCTAAAACTCGAAAATAAGCGCTAGAAAAAAAGGAACAGATTCTTTGACGACTTCAAAACATGTAAGTTGTGAGTTGTGACGAATAAAGCACACTATCTCAATAAAATACGAGCAGAGCAGTATCAATGCAATTAACAAGTAAACAAACCAAAATCAAAATAAGCACAACCACCAGGAAACTCGAAGAGAGAAAAACAGCTTAAAGAGGCGATAAGTCATCTTGCAAACGAATTACACACTTCACGTCTTCACCCATTTCCGAAAACTAAGAAGAAGACTCAGAAGGAAAATTAAGCCTAAACACATCACGCAAGAACATTTTAAAACCGATCAAAGTACACATCATTGTCTAATGCTACTGAAAACAACATGAATAAAAGAGTTAAGAATGATTTACATCGCTATGAACAGCGAACAGGAACGGGACGAGCAGGGAGATGAATTCTACCACACAAACACGAACCGGACAGCAAGCGAGAGGCCTAGGCAGCAACTCGAACTAACTTAGAAGAACGATGGTTATCAAGCTAGAAGAATGAGACTCGGATGGAAAATAACTCTTCTTTCTCTCTTTCGAATGTATTTCGTGTATATCCTAAAGCTATTTTGCCGTGTTGTTCTCTTTCTCCGTTTAGAATTGCCAACCCCTATAGAAGAAGAAGGTATTTATAGAGAAAATTAGGGTTTCGGTTTTGGGGGAAAAAGACTAGAGAACGGATGAGATTTGAGGGGAGAATCGGATTAGAACCAGGCCCAACAGTTTCAAAATTCCAATTTCTTCCGGAATCAGCCCATTTCAGCACGAAAATCCCCTTGTTTCAGCAAGCAATCGAGTGAGGTGGAGAGCAAGGACGATTCAGCGACACTTTATGCTAGAGTTGAACGAGCGCAGAGAGACGCGGCTAAAGGCTGTACCAGGCAGAAAAAGAAGAAGGAGACTTGATCGTACGATCGCGAACTCGCCGTGTACTGCTGTTGGAGACGCCGTGTCCTTTTTCCGTCTGCTTGTGAACGTTGGAGGAGAAAAAGTGTTCGTGCCGTTCGAAATCGCCGTGTATTTTGACGCTGCAATTTGCTTTCCGTTGGATTCGTTTGACGCTGCTGTAACGTTGGAAGCTGATGTTGTGAACGTTGGAGCATTCTGGGTTCCTATTGCTGAAGAGTTGGGTCGGGTCGGGTAATTAGGTGGGCTTGAAAAATGGGTTGGATGGAAATTAAAAGAAAAAATTGTACCCCCTCACTTTAAAAAAGAATAACCTCCTTTCATTTTTAATCTGTTTAAAAAAGAATGACCTTTTCCTTTTTTTGGTAATATTTTACTTTCAGCTTTCCACGTGGCATATTTAAGGTCACAAGATTAAAGGACAATTTTGTACATTTGACAAAACTTTAATTTATAACCAAAAAATTCAAAAGTCGTCTTTATTTTCTTAAACTTCGTGTCAAGTCAAACTAGGTCATTCTTTGTGAAACGGAGGGAGTGTATAATAGCAAACTATTAATTCAAATTAAATACTATAAACATAATTTGATATAATTGTACCCCATAACAAACTGTTGCTATTTTCGCCTCTCTCCCTGGTGGAATTTCGCTCGCCACTCTCATGTTGCATTACCAATCTCGCTTGCTCTATCCCTTTTATATAAACACAAATGTATAAAATGTGTGTGTGTTTGTATAAAGTGAGAGAAAATTGTATATATACATATATTTTCGTTCCCCTCTCCCTCCTCTCCCAGATCTCGCTCGCTCACTCGCCTCTCTCACTTTATACAAACACAAATGTATACATTGCGTTTGTGTTTGTATAAAGCGAGATAAAACTGTATATACAAATACGAATGCATATATTTTCATCCTATACACTTGTGATTATGCAAATACGATCTTCCCTTGCCCAGTTTTCTTTTGTCTTTCTCTCTTTCTCACTTTCTACAAAACAAATTATACAATTGATTCTTTTGTATATGTATGCCGAAACAGATTATACAATTGCTTCTTTTGTATATATGTATAGCGAAATAGTCATAGCTTTCATTTGTGTATGTATAGCGAAATAAAAATATTTATGTTTGCTATGGAGTGCAATTATGCAAACTATTTAGAATTGAATTTGAGCTTTGGCCATAGCAATTTATATTATAGCCAATGGGGAATTAAAAAGGTTGCCAAACTTAGTAAATTAGGATAAGCTTAGCTAATAATTTAAATAAGACGAATTGATATAATTAACTAAGGAGCTTCTTAATTTTTCCAAAATAAAATAATTAGCTTAATAAAACTAAAGACTCAAAAATATAACTACCAATTTAGACAAAATATCTAAGTAAAACTAAAATCTTTTTGAGACTATTTTTTGGATATTCATAAAATGACATAATTATACACACATTTGTAAAATATACATATTTAGTATTTAAAATTAGGGAAAAAGGACAAATATACCCCCAAACTATTATAAATGGTATGTTAATACCCTTCGTTATACTTTAAGGTTGTATATATCCTTACCGTTACACTTTTGGATTGTGTATACCCTTAAAATTAACGGACGGACACGTGGCTTCATCTCAATCATTTACTCAATTTTATTTATTTATTTATCTAAAATTAAAAGATCCACCCGACCCACAACCAAATAACCAAATCTTCATCTATAATAAACCCAATGCATCCTCTATAAAGTTTCAAACAACAACAATGAATCAAACCCTTTCAACAACACAAATAGATTGTAAGAATATTTTTAACCTTGTGCAAAATTAAAATCAAAAGCTTTCCAACAACAATCACAAAAATATGGTGCACTTGGTTCAATTCATCAAAATCTATTTCAAGAATATTTTTGAACCCTTTTAACCATAACAAATCAATTTGAGCTCAAATTTTTTGATTCAATTGCAAACCCAATTTAAAGCTTGAAGTTTTATCCATCAATGGTGATAGTATATTTAACCCGTTTCAACAACAACTAATCAATTTAAGTTCAAATTTTCTTATTTGATTGCAAACCCACTTTTCTTGAAGTTTTGTCCATCAATGATGACAGTATTTCCAATCCCTTTCAACAACAACAAATCAATTTAAATTCGAAACTTTTTATTCTATTGAACACCCACTTTTAAACTTGAAGTTTTGTCTATCAATGGTGATAGTATTTCCAACCCCATTCAACAACAAATCGATTTGAACAGCAAATTAAAATTGATCTCTTGTTTTTCAACGAAAGCACATGCTACTGTGTCTTTGTTTTAATGAGATTTGAAAAAGAGTTGCAAATGAAAATGTATTGAAGAACAATTTTGTCTTTTGTTTGATTTAAAAGGTTTTGGGTTATGTTTTAATGGAGGAGGGTTCTTTGGTTTTTATGTTAATTTTAAATGCCATGGTGTGCGTCATGGGTGGGTAAATTAAGAAAGATGGGTGGGTTTTTGGGTAAAAAAATAAATAAAATCGGGTAAATTGTTGAGATGAAGCCATGTGTCCGTCAGTTAGTTTTAAGGGTATACACAACCTAAAAGATTGACGGTAAGGGTATAGACAATCTCAAAGTATAACGAAGGGTATATACGTACCATTTATGATAGTTCGGGGGTATGTTTGTCCTTTTTCCCTTAAAATTATCAAAATTATTAAAAATGACAAAATTACTTTTAAAATAACTTGAAAAAATATTTGAATTTTATAAACTAATTATTCCAAATCGTTTGATATCTAAGAAGCTTGAAATTAATTCCTATCGAGGAGGGTCAAAATTGGGTGTCAACAACAACATTTGTCTAACTCCTCTATTTATAAGAGTCATTCCTTCACTTTGAAATTCACCGACTTCTTCCTCAATTTTAGATATTTTAGTTGTAAAGGCGACAATTTTCTTTTTGTCATCCTTGTTGTATCTGTTAATATGATTTTGTTAATAGGTCATCAAATTTCCACAAAGCTCATCGTAGGTCATTATTTTGTAGATCTCCATCTTCAAGATTAACAACTTTAGTTTTCCAAACCTTGGGAAGACTTCTGATGAGTTTTCTAACTTGTAGTTCGTTAGAGTACACCATTTCGAGAGATTTGAGTTCGCAAACTATTTTGCTAAATCTTAAGAACATGTAGTCTACATTCTCATCGTTTACCATTTTGAACAATTCATATCCATCCACTAAAGAGTTGATCTGAGCTTCCTTTACTTTGCTAGTTCCTTCATAAGTTTCTTCGAGTTTGTCCCACATTTCTTTTGCATTCTCACATGTTGAGATCTTGTTGTATTCTGCTCTGATAACTGCACAGTATAACAAGCTTATAGCTCTAGCATTAGTTTGAATTACCTCTTGTTGTTCCTTTGTAATATCAAAGGATTCTGGACCAAAAGGCTTATCAGTAGCATCCTTTCCTGTGAGTTCAGAAATAGGCTTTGGACCCTTCTTGATAACAATCCATGCCTGGGAGATTGTTTGAAGAAACAAAAATTATGAATCTATCTTTCCAGTGAGAGTAGTGTTAACTATTAAAGTAAGGGGGTCGGTTTGAGGAATGTCCGTCTTGAAGTAGAGCGCCAGAAATTTGAGAGTTTGCCATAGATCTTTGCTCACGTGTGGTTAAACACTTTATTTGTGAGACCTGCTCTGATGTCAATTGAAAGTTAAGAGGGGAGTGAATTAAAATTCGTAGTCGACTGATTTGTGAGATTAGTCAACTTTCCCTGCAGATTAGATAAGCATGTTAATAATATGTAACGAATCAGAAAGTAAATAAACACAAGATATTTTATACTAGTTCAGAACACCGACGTGGTGCCTACTTCCAGTCCCCTTAGGTTTCAAGGGTTTCCTTTAAATCTTGAAGAGGACTTTGGTTGTACAGAGAGTTGGATTTTAAATTCTGTCTGATATGCAAATCAGAGTTTCTATCTTGACACGACCTTTACTTGTATAACCTACACTCGTATATTTCCTTCTTCTTTTTTTTCAATTGTTCACTCAAGTGTGTACAAAACTTTATGAAAGAGGAAAAAAATTACAATTCAAGCGAAGTTGCGCACTTTCAACTGTTGATCCGGGACTTAATTTATACGCTAAGTAGTGTGCTAATTTTAGCTCTAATAGGAAAATCCAAGGGAGTTTCCTTCAATCAAGGATTTGTAACGTTTCCTTGATTGAGAATGCCTCTTCCTTGATTGAGTTACAACACCGTCCATTCTGCCTTGAAACCAAGTCTGTGTGAGTCTTAGCTTGTTGCTTGGGACCACAATGTGATCTCCCGTCATCACAGTGTGATCTTCCTTGATTTGCTTGTCATCTTGATTGTCTGACTTTGCTTTATCCTTTTTGGCTTCATACGAATTGATTTGGTCTTCTAGTAAGATTAATATCTGATTGAGTCAATCTTTTCTGATTGATTTGATTGAATCAATCTATCTCCTTGATTGATGCTGCTGATTTATATCAGAATCCATCTACCTCCTTGGGTGAAGCTGCTGATTTATATCAGTCTCCAGACTATGCTCCTTGATTCCCTGCGATATGAATTCAATTTGTCATTATGCAAAATATCACAAGTTAACACATAAAACCGAAAC
Organism: Solanum stenotomum; assembly: GCF_019186545.1. Lineage (NCBI taxonomy): Eukaryota > Viridiplantae > Streptophyta > Magnoliopsida > Solanales > Solanaceae > Solanum > Solanum stenotomum. The sequence continues at coordinate 45,196,244 of NC_064291.1, forward strand.
GAACCGATCGATGCACACCCTTAGTAATTTGTGGCGACTACGTCGCCACAAAAAGATCATATTTTGTAGCAATATTTTATTGTCACCACAAAAAGATCAGCATCTTTGTGGCAACATTTGCAAGTCGCCACTAATTCTTCTACTTTGTAAATTCAGATTTTATTAATTATTATTTCATATGTAAGTACGCATATATAAACATCATAGCAATATTTGAAAAGTTCTAATAATAATGTTATAGAATTATTCAAAAAAATATAACTCTAAATAAATACATAAAATATTTTATCATCTATAATAAATATATTATATATGTATTTATTGAATGAAACACTTTGCGTAAAATTATATATGATGATAATAATTAAGGATTTAAAATAATCAGTGATATAGAATAAAGATCCGAAAAATCATAAAATTGACAAAATAAAAATTTCAACTTTTTGATTTGCGTATCTAGCTTAAAAATAATAAAATCATTTTTAAAAAATATGTTTTGAATATACCTAATATAGAAATTTTTTTTGCAAATATATCACTCAACTTTGTGATTTCTAAAGGATATATCTTTTGTTAAGAAAGTGGTGCATGTATACCATGTTTGTCTTATAACTAATGGGGCATATTTATCTTCTGCGTTAATAAACGGAATCAACAAAAAAAGAATAATAATAAAACTGATTTTCTATATTTCAGAAATATCAAAGGAATTTTTTTTTTTTTTAAAAAATACCTCATTCATTTTTCCTTAAGAGCTACACAAACCCGATCCAACTAAAAAAACCTTAATCCCTTTTATATAAAGATCCGATCCAAACACATTTAATTTTATGCCTGAATATAAGAGGAATTGATTTTTTATTTTATTTCAGTGAGGTTTGAAGCAGTAACAAAATAGGTAGGTTAATTTTTTAAAGTCATGTATTATTTTTGAAATTAAAAATTAATTTTATAATTAGTTTTTCCAGTTTTATAAATATAAGTTTGTTAATAAAAATTTAAATATACAAGAATTGGTAGATGACATTCTTTTATTTACTCAAAATCACAAAGAAGATGAATATATTTGTTCATTTTCTTTTTTCTCTATAATGTATGAAAACACTGCTACCAGTATACCATGTCCTAATAAAATAAGACAGTTTAAAACAAGTTTTAAAATGAATTAAAGAAGAGAGTAATAAACATTATTTTTTAGTGCAAAACACAACATATTCGAAATTTATTTTAAGTTAGATATAAGTCAATAAAGAGACCGTGTTAGAACCACGGGACTCGAGGGGTTCTCGAGTCATGATTGCACCTACTATAAGCCACCAATAGGTAAGCCAACCCATAACTCAGAACAACAAGTAATGGGTCTGAGGGCAGAAACTAAACAAGAGTAAGCAAAATTAAGATAACTATATAAACAGACAGAAGCAAACCAAAACATATATACAAATAAAGATCCCTCCGAGAACCTGAAAGTCACTAGTACAGAGATACTAACAAAACGAGTACAAGTCCCAAAAGTGGACCACAAAGACTGGATTGTATCGAAAGGTAAACGACAAGTCTATATATACAGATGGAGACTGAAATAGTACAAAACGCCGTGTGCTCACCCCCGTTTATGGATCAGACTACTCCAAACTGGATCAACGCTGGCCATTGGTGGTTGGACCTGTATCACGAAACAGATGCAGAGCGTAGCATGAGTACCAAAACAACAGGTACCGAGTAGGCATCATAGGCCGACTAAACTTGAAAAGTAAAAGCAATATGAAAAGAAAGAATAACACAAACAGAGGTCAAGAACGAAACTAACTATGGAATGCACACGAGTGTAGAAAGAACTAACTAAAGTAATTTATAAGCTAACTACACCTAACTGGACCCTGCAAGTTTAAATAAAAACCCAAATGGACCCCCATAAGCCCGACGAGTACACAAAATAACCATAACTAAAGAAACTACATATGAGAACCTAAGATGAGAACATCGAACCAGAACCTCAACCCCAATTAGTAGAATCTGACAGTACGAAGGCCGGATCTCGAACCGGATGCTCACCAGAAGTACCCAAGTAACCAATCACAAGTATCAAGTAACTGAGGCCGGACCTCTAACCAAATACTCTATATAAGTATGTGGGTGATCGAGGTCGGATCTTGAACCGGATGCTCTTTGAAAATATCAACGAGATCGAGGCCGGAGCTCGAATCCGGATGCCCGACGAAGGTGCCAATGTAGCTGCTGAAAGAGTCCCAATCGATCCATGATCATAAATGTCCGTGGAACGTCGTCCACGCTTAGCCAATCAATGTAAGTCCTTGAAACCGAATAGAAAACAACCTTCAAATCGCGGAGCGGAACCTAGTGTCACCGACGTAACTCGTGAAACCGTAGTATCAGAGAAACAAGGATAACTATCGTCGGAGCAAGCATATCGCCTAGCTAAGGTCCAAAATATCAGACTAAAATCTGCTACACCAGTCTACAAGGATCTTAGCCGGCTGAGCAACATCGGGGCAAAACTAAGGCCTATCGATTCCGAATCATGCATTTCTAAGGCAAGTCCTAGTCAAACCTAAACTAAGACCCAACATACTTCAAATAAACAGTAATCAAGTATACAAGTACTCCACATAGCAATGAGGGTCAATTGATAACACATAACATGGTCACAGTTACCCGATAATTCCTGAAATAGGCCGAAAACATGATTTCTAAACACCTATGCATAATTAAATAACTACCAACCCAAAACCCAGCTAATCAATATGCATTCACACTCTCGAGCTCAATCTAAGAAAGGGAAGCCATAGCCTACTTGTAGGCCGATCATCACGCGCGCTCCAAAATCACTTCTCCGGAGCTTTCTCTTTCCGAACGGCCTCAAAATACTGTCACGCTATAAAAAATAGAGTCATAATGTTATTACGGTCGTTTAGATACTGAAATTACAAGAAGCGGAGATAGACCAATTTCGGGATCAAAACGGGGAAAGTGAAATCCGCGCTAGAAATTCCAGAATTAACCTCAAAAATAGGTCCTAATCAGTTCACCGAGATCATGTCCCAAAATGGGACACAATTCGGGGCTCGAAAACATCACAATATCAACATGCAACCAAAACTTGGATTTTCTCAAGAACTAGAAATGGGACAGCAACTGAAATCAGTAAATTTACGAGAAACGGTAGGTCTACCATGAATTCCGATACTTCCACGATGTTTTCCTCGAGAAACCACTCAAAACAACCACTGGAATCATCAAATTTAGACTTAGAATGAAGGAGAAATCAAGTCCCAAAATATCCCACAAATTGAATTCACAAAGTAGCCATGGCAGTAGGTGAAAACGATAATTTACCTCAAACGAAGGTCCCAAAGCAGCTTCCGAGCTCATCAACACATTCTCCTCGAAAAATCTCACAACCTAGCCTCTTGAATTGCCCAAATTTAGTAGGGCCGAAAGCTGAATTGGGTCTTTTAAAAGGCTAAACTGGTCGAGAAAAAAATGCAAAACCTGGTCGTTAAAAGCCCAAACTATGGTCGCTAAAAGGGCTGTACCAGATTTCAGCTATTGCTATTTTTTTAAAGTCTCCGACGGAGTGCTCGGAATTTATTCGAAACCCGATAAAAATAAAATAGATATGCTACCCTACTAAATTTGACATTCCGAACTCAACGACGCAGTCAAAATTTCCATCAGAGGTCATCTCGATAAAAGTGGTTCCCACTCCCAAAGGTCATTTTAACCAAAATCCACCGAAGGGCTCGAAATGAGTCTGGAGACCTCGGGAGTCGAACCAAAGGTCGTTTCAGACCAAACTCGACATTTTGGGGCTAACCGCGCTGACGAAATTTTCATCCGAGCGCTTTTTCTAAGAATGTTGACCAAAGTCAACCTTAGGCCAAATTTTAAAGGCTAAAACACCTAATGGTCCAAACACGCACTAAAGGCCTCGATACACGCGCCAACCATGCTACCAGACTAATTTGGTCATTTTGGAGCTGATGAAACTATCAGGATTCCATTCTGAGGTCGTTTTCCTGGCGTTTTGACTAAAGTCAACTATTTAAAAGCTCAAAAATAAGAAAGCGGGCATAAAACCCAAAAGAACGACCAGACGACCGAACAATTAGTGCCAGGAAGTCATAAATGACTTGGGGTCGCTATAGGAATGCTTTAAATGACGAAAAAAGGCGGGTACACATAAATGACCTTAAGGGTCATTACAACATCCACTACTAAAAGAAATTTCTTTCGCGAAAGTAAGGATAGGGATATACCTGAGGGCTTAAATAAGCTGGGGAACTGCTCCCGCATTTTCTGCTCGATCTCCCAGGTAGCCTCCTCGACTGGACGGTGCCTCCAACGGACCTTAACAAAATGAATGGCTCTTGATCGCAACTGCCTGACATCTCTGGCTAGAATGTCAACCGACTCCTTTATAAAGGTTAGACGATCATCCAACTCAACTGAATCATATTGGAGCACATGAGACTAATCTAGAACATACCGGCACAATATCGAAACATGGAACACTAGATGGATAGCCGATAGTGCTAGAGGTAAAGCTAATTCATAGGCAACCTCACCAACTGCTCTCAAAATCTCAAAAAGGCCTATATACCTGGGGCTAAGCTTGTCCCGCCTCCCAAATCTCAAAACGGCCTTCATGGGCGATACGCAGAGAAATACCTGGTCACTAACTGCAAACTTCAACGGCTGACGCCTATGATTCGCGTAACTCTGATGTCTACTTTGAGATGTCCTGAGCCTATCCTGAATCACCCTCACCTGATCCAAGGCCTCCTGAAGCAAATCTATACCACGCGGCCTAGGCCCTGTAGACTCAAACCAACCAACTGGAGAGCAACAACGTCTACCATATAAGGCCTCGAACGGGGCCATGAATACTAGAGTGGTAGCTGTTGTTGTACGCAAATTCTGCCAAAGGCAGGAACTGGTCCCACTGACCTCCAAAATCCATAACACAGGCCCGCAATATATCCTTAAGGACCTAAATAGTACACTCTGATTGGCCATCCGTCTATAGGTGAAATGTTGTGCTAAGGTGGACATGGGTGCCCAACTCCTCCTGAAAAGCCTGAAGTGAACTGTGAACCCTGATTTGAAGTGATAGAAACAGGCACACCATGAAGACGAACCACCTCCCAAATATAGATACGAGCGAACCTCTCGGCACTGAAGGTAGTATGAATAAAAAGGAAGTGTGCTGACTTGGTCAATCGATCCACGATGACCCAAATATTGTCAACACCTCTAGAAGTCCAAGGCAACCCCAAAATGAAGTCTATAGTGATACGCTTCCACTTCCACTTCGGAATGGGTAATATATGGAACTCGCCATCCGGCTTCAAATTATCGGCCTTCACCTGCTGGCAACTCAAACAATGGGATACATAGTCGGTAATATCTCTCCTCATGCCGCTCCACCAATAATGCTGCCTCAAATCATGATACATCTTAGCTGTGCCCGGATGGATGGAATATCTAGAATCATGGGCCTCGCTCAAGATCAACTAAATCTAACCCAACTCTCGAAAAACATAACCGGTCATCGAATCTCAAAACCCCATCCGAATCTAAGGTAGCCTATCTAGCATCACCTGCCAACACCCTATCTTTGAGTGCCACCAAAGACTCATCGTCGAATTGACAACCACATATCCGATCTAGCAAAGATGACTGAACTCCCACATAGGCTAACACCCGTCTGGAAGTTGAAATATCAAGTCTAATCATCCTGTTAGATAAGGACTGGATGTCCAAAGCCAACGGTCGCTTTGAAACAGAAAGAATGGCTAGACTACCCATACTCCCCCCCTTTCGGCTCAAGGCGTCCGCTACTACATTCGCCTTGCCCGGATGGTAGAAACAGAGAGGTCATAATCCTTTAGGAGCTCAATCCAACAACGTTGCCTAGAGTTAAGGTCCCTCTAGCTCATAAGGTACTGGATGCTCCGGTGATCAATGTAGATCTGACAATGAACCCCATATAGATAGTGCCTCTAAATCTTAAGCGTGAAAACTATCGTCGCCAACTCCGAGTAATGTGTGGGGTAGTTGCACTCATGCTTTTTAAGCTGCGTCGACGCGTAAGCTATAACCCGACCTCGCTGCATCAATACATAACCCAAACCAACGCCGGATGCATCATAATATACCGTGAAACCTTCGCCCTCAACTGGAAGAGTCAATATAAGAGCGGTAGTACGCAACTTCTTGAGCTTCCGAAAGCCCATCTCACACTCCTCTGACCATACGAAGGGAACATCCGGCAAGTCAACCGAGTCAAAGTGGCTGCAATAGTACCTCGCTAACCCGATGAAGCTACGAACCTCAGTCACAGAAGTGGGCCTGTCCCAATCACGAATAGCCTCAATCTTCACCGGATCAACCCTAATACCCTCCTTGGACACCACGTGCCCTAATAATGCTACAAACTCAAGACAAAAACTCACACTTTGAGAACTTGGCATAAAGTCGTTGATCTCTCAAAGTCTGGAGCACTATCCTCAAATGCTGCTCATGCTTACTTCGGCTCCGCGAGTATACCAGTATTTCATCAATGAAGATGATAACAAATGAATCAAGGTATGGCCTGAACACACGTGTCACCAAGTCCATGAAGGCGGTAGGGGGATTAGTTAACCCAAAAGACATCACAAGGAACTCATAGTGGCCGTAACAAGTCCTAAATGTGGTCTTAGGGATGTCCGCTACCCTAATCCTCAGCTGATGGTAGCCGTACCTCAAATCAATCTTAGAAAACACCGCGGTACCCTAAAGTTGATCAAACAAGTCATCAATACGAGGCATGTGGTAACAGTTCTTCACCGCCACCTTGTTCAGCTGCCTGTAGTCAATGCACATCTTCACAGTCTCGTCATTTTTCACAAACAAAATAGGAGCACCCCGAGGTGACATGCTCGAACAGATGAACCCTTTACCTAAGAGGTCATCTAACTGAACACTGAGCTCCTTGAGCTTTGCAGGAGCCATCCGGTAAGGCGGAATAGAAATAGGACGAGTGTCGGGCTCCAAATCTATGGCAAAATCAATGTCATGCTTTGGGGGTAGGACAGGTAGGTTTGTAGGGAACACATTTGCATACTCTCTAACCACATGAACTGAGTTAACTGAAGGGTCATCCCTACTCACATCTCGCACATAAGCCAAATAATCTAAACACCCAAAAGCAACAAACCGCCTAGCCCGTATAAAAGAGATGATCCCCGTCAGTGTGTGACTATAAGCAACCTGCCACAACACCGGGGGAATGCTAGGCATGGCTATGGTAACGGTCTTGGCATAGCAATCTAAGATCGCATGGTAGGGGGATAACCAGTCCATGCCCAAAATCACATCGAAATCAACCATATCTAGCAGAATAAGATCAACTCTAGTATCATAACCCTGAATAGTCACTAAGCATGATCGCAATACCTGATCCATTATTAAGTACTCATCCACCGGTGTCGAAACATGGCTCTGCCAAGTACTCATACCTCATACCGAATCATGGAGTAAAATAAATAGATACACACTAGAATGTGGACTCGGGATCAAATAATACTATAGCAGGCTGATGGCATAATAAAAGCGTACCTGTGATGACATCATCAGATGCCTCAGCCGTCACCTTCATCGGGGCTGCGTAGAACTGGCTCTGAGCACCTCTGCCTGGTGTGTCCGATCTACCATCTGACTTGCCTCTCTGAGCTCCACGTCTAGTTGGAGAGGGCACTATTGAAACTGGTCTAGGTGCAAGGGGAGCTGGTATAATCGCCCCTCGCCTTTGTCGGGGGCACCCTTTAGACCAATGATCAAGAGCACCGCAATCATAACACCTGAAGCTGAACACCCTATAGTAACCCGACCGCGGTAGGAAGGGAGGGAATCTGGTCCCTTTGAATTTTGGCCCGTACTAGGACTACCCTGCTGATGCTGGCCTCCCTCAGAAGCAGGTAATGTCGCCTGAACATGCCGGCTAGATTGATCCTACTGGAACCTCTAGCGGGGCCTATCATAGGAGTCCCTCTCTCTAGTCTGGTGCCCACTGTAGCTGCCCTGGTAGCGTTTCCTCTTATCGCTGCCCCTTGGGCCTCGTAATGAATATGTTCCATGGATAGGGTATGGTCGACCACATCAAGAAATGAACGGCCAGCTGAAACCAAATGCTCTGTGTCGACCCTCAGACGGTATCGCAACCCACTTACAAAACAACGAACTCTCTCCTCCTCTGTGGGCAGGATCATGGTAGCATGGCGAGACAACTATGGAACCTCACCTCGTACTCTGAGACGGTCATAGGGCCCTGCTCCAATCTGGAGAACTGATCACAAAGCCTATCTCTGATGCTCCGTGGTATGTACCAGGCCAAGAAAGCCTTTGAGAAATCACGCCAAGATATATGAGGCAATCCAGCTAGCCTGGACTCTCGATACGTACGTCACCACTGCCTGGCTGGCCCACAAAACTAATGGGCAGTGAAGTCGGCTTTTCTCGACTCCAAGAGGCGTAATGACTGTAGCTGCTCCTGGCAAGTGAGCTGGAACTCGTGGACGTCCTACCCAATCGCCCTTGTGAATATCGGCGGTGCCAATCTCTGGAATACCCCGAGCATCTTCTGCTAGCGTAGTGGCATCTCTCTGTCCTCTAAGTCCAGCGGGGCGGCCACATGAACTGGTGGCGGCTGAACCTTTGGTACCGCTGCGATAGGCTGACCCTGCGACTTTGGAGCGGATGCTAAAGATTGTGCTGCTGGGGCTGGTGTTGGTGCATGTCGCATCTCCCCAATAGCTGCTAGTATATTAGCCAGTAGGGCATAAAGCTTAGGAGTTGCAACTGGTGCGGGTGGTGGCTGGTATGGCCCCGGCCCCACTGGCTGTGGAGGTACATATGTTGCCGGGGGCTCCTCCTCCCTATCTCGGGACTGTGCCCTGCCTCGACCTCGGGGTCGGCGTCTACCCCAAACTGTAGCTCTGTCTGCAGGCCCGGGTGCATCACGCCAGGCCGCACCGCCTCACGTGCGAGCCATCCTGCGAAAGAGTGAAACAAGTGAGATTTCCAGGAACCAATAAAACACAAGCTACATGAAAGTGAAACAAAAGAGGAAAGCTTCCTAAAGACATCCTGTAGCCTCCCGAAGATAAGTTACAGACATCTCCGCACAGATCCGCAAGACTCTACTAGACATTAGCTCTGTACAAGTGAGACCGGTGAACCTGCGGTCAACAGAATTCCTTACCTAATTTCTAGTTTGCAGACCAATAAAATAAAAAGTCAACTTCATTTTGACTAAGAATTTAAATAAGGTGATACTTGAAATACCAAAACTCAATTCCAACCTTCCACCCATTTCCATCTTTAACTCCTCCCATTGAGTTGATATTTAATTTGGTGAACTACTTTATGAAATGTATCAGTATTTTAGTGACTCTTTTTCTTGTTAAATGTTTGATTTATCTTCTATACCAATGTTAAGGAACTAAGAATGAATTTTTTTATGATAAACTTCTTTTGTAATGTTAATGCAACGTGAGTGTCAATTCAAGAATCATAATTCATAAACATGGCTTTGTCCATTTAAGGCGAGTTAAACAAAAAACATTTGACTTTGATAAATTTGTTTTTGACAGAAATAGTGATTGAAAATTAAATGAAGTGTGCTAGGCTGTGAATAAAAATAGACATTTGAAACAAACAAGTTAGTAAGAAAACTTAGACACGATAAAGCCTTGGATCGATTTCGGATCGATCATTAAAATCGTGTCTTAATCTATTAATTATAAAATAAATAAATTAGGACCACACGATCAACAATAAATATACACAACATATATGGAAAAGAAGAGTATATAGTAGCATAGCAGAAAGAGAAATCTCCTGATTTGAACGTTGAAGTACGAGCCTGTCCATATTCTTCTTTTTATGTAGTGATTATTAATTGTGAATTTGAATTCTTTTTAAGAATTTAAACAAAAGGTGAATGGTACTTATTTATTTACCTCAAAATATCAGTAAAATTAGACACAATATACTTTGTTTGATACAATTTTATTGGGTGGTTCAATATAGTTTTTTTTTTTTTTTAAGGAAACATATAAAAATTCATCGTAATTGAAGATCTATTAAGCAAAATAAAAATAAAAATACAAGTTATAGTTTATAAGTTACTCATTTTATTAATAAGGAAAAAGGACAAATACACCCTCGAACTATCGTAAATGGTATGCAAATACCCTCCGCCATACTTTTGGGATATTGGTTCCCCTGCCGTCCAAAAACTAGAACATATATACCCTTTATACTAACGGACATACACATATCACAATCTTATCCACCGATCCGAGATTTATTAAATATCGGATCAACGGATAAGATTGTGCCACGTGTCCCTATTTTGTCTTCCTTCCGTTATAGTGAAGGACATATATGCTCTAATTTTTGGACGACAGGGGCACCAATGTCCCAAAAGTATGACAGAGAATATCTTCATACCATTTACGATAGTTCGAGGGGTATATTTATCCTTTTTCCCTATTTAATATTAAGGTCTTAAATTTTAAACTGTCAATAATTTTGATACAATCTTCTTAAGTTAAAATGAGAATTTATTTTTTATTTTAGTTGCCTAAAAGCTTCGTGGAATGTCTCTTGCCTGGATTAAGGTACAACTCTCAAAAGAATTCTTTTATCTTTGGCCTTAGATTCAAAGTCATCCATAATATTTTATTTGACGCACAAATAATCCCTCTTATTTATTAAATTGGTGCACATTTAGTCATTTCTCTAAATGGCCGTGAACTTTAAATAGAGATATTCTTCTGCCAATATTGCAACAACAATTCACCAATCAAAAAATGAAGATTGTTATTTAAATAGTTCAAAAAGATAAATTTAATTACTCTTCTCGTAGATTTTCTGAGAGTCATAGCTAAGAAAAGTAGGGTGAAAAACACTTATTATTTTCGCTAGTAAATTTCTTCTCTTTTGTTGTTATCATTACATAATTGTTATTAAGTTATATGCTCGTATATTAGCTCTATTTTCAAAAATGACCTTCTGGGTCATTACATTGTCAACCACATAATAGCCATCAAAGCCCACATATGTGTGATTTCATTATTGTAATGAGATGCATGTGTGACGCACAAGATGCACATTTGATGCACATGTGACACACAAAATGCACTTGTAATGCACAAAGATGCTTGATCTGTTGTTCTTATATTTGAGTAAGAAGATTCAGAGCATATATTTTTGTGTGATTTGAGTTGGATTTTTTCATTTTATTTTGACAGATTTTTCTATGAGTTGAAACATATAAATTTCTTTAATGATATTTTGCAAGTGCAATGATTGGTTTACTCCTCTTTATAGAGATTCAAAAATGACCGAAAATTATGAGTACTCATGCTGGTGTTCATTTTGTCGTGGCATATTAAGGCAGAGATTAGATAGACTAGCTACTGGTCAGAGCCGGTGAAGACACCACCAGAGCTGTATATATTTTTATGTAGCTATTTTTGTTCTATTCATTTTTTTCGTTCATTACTGTCGTCATTGTTGTCGAGAGGCAAACGATGATGCTCCTCCATAGGCACCGGATGCGCAATAGGTTCCTCCGCAGGCACTTCCTGTGAAACCACACCATGAGCTGAGTGTCATTGTCGGCATATTTCTATTGATTCTATTACGGGGTGAGAGATGTGGAGATTTTGACACATGTGCTATATGTACGACCAAGTTTGAGTATGTAAGACTCTTACGAGTTCTTCCATGCGGCCACGTCTATCACCATGACTGCATCCTTGACTGGATGTTGATAGATGCTCTTCAGTGCCCATATTGTCGATACAATATCGTTCTGTAATTTAGGGATCATATTATTATGTATAGCTGAGGAAATGTAACCTTTTAAGGATTGTGCACTTGAAATCTTAAATTTACCATAGGGCAAGACTTTAGCTAATTTTTCATAGATGAATTTGCATGCTTAATGCACAATTGATTTCCTCTCTTTTGTTGTTATCATCACATAATTGATATTAAGTTATATGATCGTATAATAGCTTTGTTTTCAAAAATGACCTTCCGGATCATTACAACATCAACCACATAATAACCATCAAAGCCCACTTATGTATGACGTGATTATTATCATGAGATGTACGTGTGACGCACAAGATACACGTGTGATGCACATGTGACACACAAAATACACGTGTAATGCACAAAGATGCTCGATCTCTTGTTCTTATATTTGAGTAAGAAGATACATGATCATATATTTTGGTGTGCTTTATGTTGGGTTTTTTAATTTAATTTTGACAGATTAATCTGTGAGTAGAAATATATAAATTTCTTTAATAATATTTTGCAAGTGGAATGATTCGTTTACTCCTCTTTATAGAGATTCAAATTAGACCCAAAATTATGAGTACTCGTGCTGGTTCTGTTTTTGTTATGGCATATTAAGGCGGAAATTAGACAAACTAGCTACTTGTTAGAGCCGGTGAAGACACCACTAGAGCTATATTATTTTTATGTTTCTGTAGCTATTTTCGTTCTGAGGCTCAAAAAGCTCCTTCACATGCACTTCCTGTGGAACAACACCATGAGCTGAGTGTCATTGTTAACACATTTCTATTGATCCCATTATGGGATGAGAGTTGAGGAGATTTTGAAACATGTGCTATATGTAAGACCAAGTTTGAGGAGGTAAGACTCTTACGAGTTCTTCCTTATGGCCACGTATATCACCATGTCTGCATCCTTTACTGGATGTTGACGGGTGCTATTCAGTTCCCATATTATCGATACGACATAGTTTTGTAGTTTAGGGATAATATTTTTATGTATGACTGAAGAAATGTAACCTTTTAAGGATTGTGCACTTGAAAACTTAAATTTACCATAGGGCAAGACTTTAGCTAATTTTTCATAGATGAATTTGCATGCTTAATGCACAATTGATTTCCTCTCTTTTGTTGTTATCATCACATAATTGATATTAAGTTATATGCTCGTATAATAGCTTTGTTTTCAAAAATGACCTTTCGAATCATTACAATATCAACTACATAATAACCATCAAAGCCCACATATGTATGATGTGATTATTATCATGAGATGTACGTGTGACGCACAAGATGCACGTGTGACACACAAAATAGACGTGTAATGCATGAAGATGCTCGATCTCTTGTTCTTATATTTGATTAAAAAGATACATGAGCAGATATTTTAATGTGATTTATGTTTGGTTTTTTAATTTAATTTTGACTGAGTAATCTATGAGTAGAATTATATAAATTTCTTTAATAATATTTTGCAAGTGGAATGATTTGTTTACTCCTCTTTATAGAGATTCAAATTAGACCCAAAATTATGAGTACTCGTGCTGGTTCTGTTTTTGTTGTGGCATATTAAGGCGGAAATTAGACAAACTAGCTACTTGTCAGAGCCGGTGAACACACCACTAGAGCTATATTATTTTTATGTTTCTGTAGCTATTTTCGTTCTGAGGCGCAAAAGGCTCCTTCACAGTCACTTCCTGTTGAACAACACCATAAGCTGAGTGACATTGTTAACACATTTCTATTGATCCCATTATGGGATGAGAGTTGAGAAGATTTTGAAACATGTGCTATATGTAAGACCGAGTTTGATGAGGTAAGACTCTTACGAGTTCTTCCTTATTGCCACGTATATCACCATGTCTGCATCCTTTATTGGAAGTTGATGGGTGCTATTTAGTTCCCATATTATCGATACTACATAGTTTTGTAGTTTAGGGATAATATTTTTATGTATGCTTGAAGAAATGTGACCTTTTAAGGATTGTTCACTTGAAAACTTAAATTTACCATAGGGCAAGACTTTAGCTAATTTTTCATAGATGAATTTGCATGCTTAATGCACAATTGATTTTCTCTTTTTTGTTTTTATCATCACATAATTGATATTAAGTTATATGCTCGTATAATAGCTTTGTTTTAAAAAATGACCTTCCGGTTAATTACAATATCAACTACATAATAACCATCAAAGCCCACATATAAATGATGTCATTATTATCATGAGATGTACGTGTGACACACAAGATGCACGTGTGATGCACATGTGACACACAAAATACACGTGTAATGCACGAAGATGCTCGATCTCTTGTTCTTATATTTGAGTAAGAAGATACATGAGCATATATTTTAATGTGATTTATATTCGGTTTTTTAATTCAATTTTGACAGATTAATCCTATGAGTAGAAATAGATAAATTTCTTTAATAATATTTTGCAAGTGGAATGATTCTTTTACTCCTCTTTATAGAGATTCAAATTAGACCCAAAATTATGAGTAATCGTGTTGGTTCTGTTTTTGTTGTGGCATATTAAGGCGGAAATTAGACAAACTAGCTACTTGTCAGAGCCGGTGAAGAAACCACTAGAGCTATATTATTTTTATGTTTCTGTAGCTATTTTTGTTCTTTTCATTTGTTTTTTTTTCATTACTGTCGTCATTGCTGCCGAGAGGCAAACAACGATTCTCCTCGAAATACTTCTGAGGCGTAAAAGGCTCCTTCACAGGCACTTCCTGTGGAACAACACCATGAGCGGAGTGTCATTGTTAACACATTGATCCCATTATGGAATGAGAGTTGAGGAGATTTTGAAACATGTGCTATATGTAAGACCGAGTTTGATGAGGTAAGACTCTTACGAATTCTTCCTTATGGCCACGTATATCACCATGTCTGCATCCTTTACTGGATGTTGATGGGTGCTATTCAGTTCCCATATTTTCGATACGACATAATTTTGTAGTTTAGGGATAATATTTTTATGTATGACCGAAGAAATGTAACCTTTTAAGGATTGTGCACTTGAAAACTTAAATTTACCATAGGGCAAGACTTTAGCTAATTTTTCATAGATGAATTTGCATGCTTAATGCACAATTGATTTCCTCTCTTTTGTTGTTATCATCACACTAGTATACGTACCTGCGCGTTGCGCGACTATATATTAATTTAGAATTATTTTAAATTAATAAAATATCAAATACTTCAAATATTTTTATATATTGTCCTTTATTACTTTTATGTTGTATTAATAAATTAATATTTTTCATGTTAAAAATTTATTATTTAATTTTTTTTCACATGAAATATAAAATATCATAAGATTAAATGACATGTTAGTATATTTTGAATATATTTTTTTCGAATCCAAAACATTCTTTACATTCTGAAATTTGCGTCAAACTATAATAGAAAAATGATTTAATATAGAGTGGATATAAATAATGTAATAATAATACATGTACCTGCTATATACATTTTCTTATTAATCATTGCAAATAATTAATTAATCAGTTTGTTATATTATTTTTTAAAAAATTAATTTAATCTCTTAAACTTTCGCAGAAGAAAATAATAATTTAAATTTTAATCAATGATTAGATGTCGAGGAACTTATCAATTTTTCTAGTATTCTAATATAGTAATTATTGCGTAAATTCCCGTTATGACTATTATAAAGTTTATCATAATTTTTAATACTTATTATTTTAATACAACGTGTAATCTTTACTTATTATTTTCTTCCCATTGTTATTTTTTTTAATTATCTTATAAATAATACTAACAACAATTTCTTTTTTTTATTAATGTAAAGATAATTTAAATAACGTGTAATTTTTACTTACTATTTTCTTCCCAATTTTATTTTTTTAATCATCTATAAATAATAGTTACAACAATTTATATTTTTATTAACGTAAAGATTTTGAGTAATAATTCTTCTAATGTTCTATTAATAGTAATGATTGAAATTATTTAGGATAATTATTAATGTTTCTACATAATTGAGATAAACATCGAGGTTGCGTACAAATAAAAACATCTTTGAACAAATAAAATGATTTTATGCACTATTAGAGAGTCCTTCTAGTATAATAAGTATCCTACAATTATGATAAAGTTTGGAAAGTGTAACTATCTTCAAAAACTATAAGTATTAAATTTAAAATTTGAACTTTCAATTAGTCGTTCTCAATTATTTAAAATTTTTTAAATAATTTTATAATTTAAAAAATATCTACTTTATGTTTTTTTTAAATACAATTTTATAATTCTTAATTTACGACATTAAAAAGTTAAAATTTTTATATTTTAGAAAAATATATGAATTCTTTGTTAAAAAAAATAATCTTAATTTTGATTTCTCTTCGATATGATATTTTGAAGAACGTTTATATTTTTCTCAATCTCATATACAATTGTGCAAATTCTAATTAATTAAATGGTAATTTCTAATTAATTAAATGACATATTATTTATTTCACTTTTGACAAAATAATTTTGAATCCTTTGAAATCTTGTAATATTATTCATGAAGGGTACTTTTGTAAACAAATAAATTGTTCTTAAAATTTATGCAAAACCTATTATTTTGAATACAACAAACCAAACACGCAATAAAAAATAATCTCAATATAAATTATCCTGTCATAATTTATCCCATCATAACTAATCCCGTCATAACTTGAATTCAAACCAAACGACTCCTTAATCTTTAGTGATATATTCTATAGGTTTAAAGATTCTAAAAGTCAAAGACAAATCATTTATTAAATGTATAGTAAACCATTTTAAATAAAATTTAACTTATAACATGATCCCATCACTTCATCCCCAACCTATACATTTTTTAAAGTGATTTAAAAATAATGATTTAATTAAATAATATTAATCATGGTTAAAATTGCAAATATTATAAAGGTATATAAAAACAAACATAGAAAACTCATTCGATCTAAATAATAAAAGTACATAATTTGACAAAAATAAATAAAGTTGAACGAAATAAATTAAAGAATCACAATAAGACATTATATATCTAATAATATCATCATTTGCACAGGATTCACTTTGATAAATACTGCTATTCTTCTTCTTGAACTTTCACTTTTATGTTTGCAAATATATTCAAATATTTTTCGGCTAGCCATCAAATAATCTAACTTATCTCCCCATAAAAAAATTATGAAGAAGAATGAGAATAAGTCAACAAATAACATTACACATAAATGATTGAATAAAAAAATAACAGAAAATAATAAAATTAAGAAGTATTAGATTAACTTCACTAAAGTTAAATTAAAAAAATAGCATACAATTACAAATAAAATTAAATATATTTTTGTTCATTCTCTAATATTTTATCACCCCCAAATCTATTATTAAAGAGCTATAAGAAAGTGGGGTAACATGCTTAAACTATGATAACAAATGATTCCATAAAAATTACGATTTATAAATGCATATAGTTAACACTCTAATAAATGTGAATATATGACTAATAATTGAATATTAAAAAATATGTTATAATAAATGAATGAATAAAAAAATTAACAGAAAATGATAACATAAAAAGGTATTAGAATAACTTCACTAAAATTATATAAAAAATAACATAATCGTAAAAAATTATTGATCACATTAAAAATCATCAAAAATACGAATGTAAATTAAAAAAATTAAATGAAACTCATTCGACCTAAAGAATTTAAGTACAAAATATGATAGAAACAAATCAAATAGAATGAAATGAACTAAAAAATCACAATAAAACATTATAGATTCAACAATATCAATAGTTGTTGCAAAGGATTCTCACTTTGATAAATATTCTTCTTCTTCTTGTTCTTGGATTTTCACTTTTTTATTTGTAAATATATTTAATTTTTCTTTGGCTAGATTTTAAATAATTGTTTCTATTCACTCCATAAAAATATAAAGATAAGAAGAATGTAAAAAATTAAACCAATAACATTACTCATTTGAAGAAATGTAGATCAATTAATTTTGTAATTGAGTTTTTTTTTTGTATATATATAGAGAATAGAGATAATGGGTAGAATAATTTTAGGTAACCACTTTAAATTCAAATTCAAAAAGTAATAACTACTTTACCATTTTTTTCTAAAATAGTATTACGTGGTTAGTTACTTAATTTGAAAATAAAACACATTTAAAATCATATTTATTTTTAAAAAACTAAAGTAAATCTTCATTTAACAGGTTTTCTTTAATGTGTGGGTAGTTTTCTTATTTATTTATTTAAAATGGTTGTGCACAACTTTTAATATTTCAAAAAATCTTTTCTATTTTTTTAAGTTATAGAGAAACAGTTTTTGTGGAAACTTCATAACAATTTAAATTCATTCTTATCCACATCATTATTAGTTTAATTTTGTTTAATTTAAGATATATATTTAAAAGAATTTTTATTTATTTTTTGAATTTTGAAAGTGTTGAATTTTGTGGCGTGTGACACTTTTTGTCTCTCCTATTATATATATAGATAGATTATTATTATTATTATTATTATTATTATTATTATTATTATTATTATTAAACAATTGGCCTTATATTTTTAGATCTTATCTCAAAATAGAAAATTTAAAAATTAAAATAACGAAACAGTTTTCGTGGAAACTGTTTAGCAATTTAAATTCATTCTTATCCACATTATTATTAATTTCTATTTTTTTAAATTAAGATATATATTTAAAAGATTTTTTTTAATTTTTTGAATTTTAAAAGTGTTGAAATTTGTGGTGCTGACACGTGTCATTTTTTCTTCTCCTTTTATATATAGATAATTGATATTAAGTTATATGCTCGTATAATAGCTTTATTTTCAAAAATGACCTTCCGGATCATTACAATATCAACCACATAATAACCATCAAAGCCCACATATGTATGATCTCTTTATTATCATGAGATGTATGTGTAACGCACAAGATGCACGTGTGATGCACATGTGACACACAAAATACACGTGTAATGCACGAAGATGCTCGATCTCTTGTTCTTATATTTGAGTAAGAAGATACATGAGCATATATTTTAATGTGATTTATGTTGGGTTTTTTAATTTAATTTTGACAGATTAATCTATGAGTAGAAATATATAAATTTCTTTAATAATATTTTGCAAGTGGAATGATTCGTTTACTCCTCTTTATAGAGATTCAAATTAGACCCAAAATTATGAGTACTCGTGCTGGTGCTGTTTTTGTTGTGGCATATTAAGGCGGAAATTAGACAAACTAACTACTTGTCAGAGCCGATGAAGACACCTCTAGAGCTATATTATTTTTATTTTTCTGTAGCTATTTTCGTTCTTTTCATTTGTTTTTTTTGTTCATTACTGTCGTCATTGCTGCCGAGAGGCAAACGACTATGCTCCTCGAAATACTTCTGAGGCGCAAAAGGCTCCTTCACAGGCACTTCCTGTGGAACAACACCATGAGTTGAGTGTCATTGTTAACACATTTCTATTGATCCCATTATGGGATGAGAGTTGAGGAGATTTTGAAACATGTGCTATTTGTAAGACCGAGTTTGATGAGGTAAGACTCTTACGAGTTCTTCCTTATGGCCACGTATATCACCATGTCTGCATCCTTTACTGGATGTTGACGGGTGCTATTCAGTTCCCATATTATCGATACTACATAGTTTTGTAGTTTAGGGATAATATTTTTATGTATGACTGAAGAAATGTAACCTTTTAAGGATTGTGCACTTGAAAACTTAAATTTAGTAAAGGGCAAGACTTTGAGGTGATTTGCCATAGATGAATTTCCATGCTTAGTGCACAATTGATTTCCTCTCTTTTGTTGTTATTATCACATAAATGTTATTAAGTTATATGCTCGTATATTAGCTCTATTTTCACGAATGACCTTTGGGTCATTGCACTATCAACCGCATTATAACCATCAAAGCCCACATATGTGTGATGTCATTAATTTCATGAGATGTACGTGTGACGCACAAGATGCACGTGTGATGCAGATGATGTAGTGTGACGCACAATATGCACGTGTGAGACACAAAATACACTTGTAGTGCACGAAGATGCTTGATCTTTTGTTTTATATTTGAGTAAGAAGATTCGGGAGCATATATTTTAGTGTGATTTATCTTGGATTTTTTCATTTAATTTTGACAGATTTTTCAATGAGTAGAAATATATGAATTTCTTTACTGATATTTTTCAAGTGCAATGATTGGTTTACTGCTCTTTATAGAGATTCAAATTTGACCCAAAATTATGAGTACTTGTGCTGGTGCTGATTTGTCGTGGCATATTAAGGTGGAGATTAGACTGACTAGCTATTCGTCAGAGTCGGTGAAGACACCACCAGAGCTGTATTATTTTTAAGTTTCTGTAGCTATTTTCGTTCTTTTCATTTGTTTTTTTGTTCATTACTATCGTCATTGCTACCGAGAGGCAAACGACGATGCTCCTCCACAGGCGCTGGAGGCGCAACATGCTCTTCTTGTAGAACCACACCATGAGCCGAGTGTCATTGTCGACACATTTCTATTGATCCGATTATGGGATGAGAGATGTGGAGATTTTGACACATGTGTTATATGTACGGCCAAGTTCGATGAGGTAAAACTCTTATGAGTTCTTCCTTGCTGCCATGAATATCACTGACTGCATCCTTGACTGGATGTTGACGGGTGCTCTTCAGTGCCCGTATTGTCGATACAACATAGTTATGTAGTTTTGTGATCATATTTTTATGTATAACTTAAGAAATGAAACCTTTTAAGAATTGTGCACTTGCAAACTTAAATTTAGAGGACAAGACTTTCAGCCGATATAGATGAATTTGCATGCTTAGTGCACAATTGATTTCCTCTCTTTTGTTGTTATCATCACATAATTATTATTAAGTTATATGCTCGTATATTAGCTCTGTTTTCACAAATGACCTTCTAGGTCATTACACTGTCAACCACATAATAACTATCAAAGTCCACATATGTGTGATGTCATTATTGTCATGAGATGTACATGTGACGTGCATCCTTGACGCACATGTGACACACAATATGCACTCAATAACTTTGCATTGTCCAAATTTATTATAATACGCGTGAAAAATAAGATAGACAAATAATTTTTTCCCCTTTTTTCTTTAGTCAAACTTTTTTTCCCTCAATAAATCTGAAATTTCAATTCGTTTTTGTTATTTGAGACAATATTGAAACTATAAACGAACTTGAAAAATGCAATGCCTATCGTCATGATCAAAACTTTGTTTCAATTCGTCAAGTATAGGGATCAAGTGTCAGGTTGAGATCTCTCGTCAGTTCTTAGGTAATTTTGGTATATTGAAAATTAATAGCTTTGACCGACTTATATCAAAAGTTGTTATGGTTATAGTATTTCGTTGTTAGATAAAAATACCAAAACATGTTTATTTATTTACTCATTTGTCCTACGAAAAAAGTTTTATTTTCTAACCTATTAGACCCCACATGCTGTAAATATTATATTTATACTACGCTCGCGGCATTTTTCAATTGCTAAAAGTGTGCTTCGACTTTAGCAACTCTTTTTCAAAAAAAGTGGGTCTCTTTTATTTTTAGGGAATAATGTCTTAAATATATTCGAACTTTGATCGAAATTGCTCTAACGCGGCATTTTTCAATTGCTGAAAGTGTGCTTCGACTTTAGCAACTCTTTTTCAAAAAAAGTGGGTCTCTTTTATTTTTAGGGAATAATGTCTTAAATATATTCGAACTTTGATCGAAATTGCTCTAACGATATCAAAGTTTGGAAATGACCCCCTGCAATATTTAATAGTGTATTTTAAGGGTATATATGTGCGCATCATGGACATCATAAATATTGCATAATTAAAAATAGTAATGTGTCCACGTGGGCACATATATACCTTTAAAATATACTATTAAATAATGCAGGGGGTAAAAGGTCCTCCATAAAGTTTAGTGTCGTAACAACAATTTCAGCCAAAGTTGGAGTATTTTTCAGATCCTTTTCCCTTATTTTTATGTGATAGCTTTGTACTTTTTCTAGGCTTAAATGTCCCATTAGTTAAACTGAGGTATAACTAATCAAATTTTATAGTTAAAGTGTTTTTTTCCATTGATTTTAAAAAGTTACAACTAATTAAATTTTATACCAACAGTTAAGGAATAATAAATCATTTAAGAAATAAGTATAACTAAGTAACGTACCAATTGTAATTTTGTGATTTACGGCTTATGAAACCAATAAACTGGTGTGAGAGCTTAACGGGGCAGGGCACTAGAGTGCTCAAATCGGGCGGGACAGGGCAAGGCGGGTCAATATATAGTTTGCAAAATTTTAATTGGGACAGGACAAGGTAACAGGGCAAGACTTTCAACTGATTTGCTATAGATGAATTAGCATGTTTACTGCACAATTGATTTCTTCTTTAGCTTCAAATTATGATTTATAAGACATAATATTTTATTTGGCGCGCAAATAATCCCTTTTGTTTATTAAATTGGTGCACATTTAGTCATTTCTCTAAATGGCTGTGAACTTTTAATAGAGATTTTTTTTCCAATATTGCAACTACAATTCACCAATCAAAAAATGATGATTGTTAGTTAAATAGTTCAAAAAGATAAATTTAATTACTCTTCTTGTAGATTTGCTGAGAGTCATAGCTAAGAAAAGTGGGGTGAAAAACACTAATTGTTTTCACTAATAAATTTCTTCTCTTTGGTTGTTTTCATCACATAATTGCTATTAAGTTATATGCTCGTATATTAGCCCTGTTTTCAAAAAGGACCTTTCGGGTCATTACACTATCAACCACATAATAACCATCAAAGCCCACATATGTGTGATTTCATTATTGTCATGAGATGCACGTGTGATGTTGTTAATGACTCGGAAAAATTAGTAGGTGAAACTAGAGCCTTACGAGTTTTTTTTTGAGTTTGATATGGGGTCTTAAGTTGTAAAATGACTTTCCGAGCTTAGGTTGAGGGGTTTAGGGGTTAAACATCAAGGTACGACTCCCCAAGGACCAACCAAGGGTCCTTGAGGATGACCCTAAAGCCTATCCCCCAAAGCTGGCAAAAACCAAAATCTGTCAAAAATTCAAGGACCTACAGATGAGACCTATGCCCCGTAGGTCCATCCACACCTCGTGGGGGTGGTCCGTAGGTCAAGGCCCCAAATGGTGACTTGTAGACCCAAACCACAGACCTGCAGGATAGGGCGTCATCCTACCTACGGTCCGTAGGTCTAGGGGCGTAGGTCACCACTGCAAGTCTACCCAATCTCGGCCAAGGTAAGGGTTAAATGGTAAATTCCTAATTAATTAATTATGGGTTTGGGATGGTTTATTTTGGTTAATTATAGTTATTTAAGGCTTTTAAAAGTATTAAACACCCCTTTTGAATTCATTATTCTCGAACACAAAATAGAAACTACCCTCTAATATCCTCTCTCTAGAAATCTTGAAGCTCAAGATTTCACCTTTCTCAACCAATTTTCGTAGAATTTCATCAATCGAGGTAAGGTAGTCTTCATCCTTGATTAAGTTTCATTCAAGGAGCCCTTTCAAAAGATGATTTCAAACTTCCAAAAATCCCCCAAAAGTAGGTTTTCAATCTAAGCATGGGTTCAATTCCAAAACGTTTTCAAAGGCTTATATTTGGTGAATTATGAATGGATTGTTGAATTAATGATGAATTATGATGAATTTCCCCTTGAATCCATAATTTCCCCCAAATATCTAAGTTGTGAGTTGTGATTTGGGTTGATTGATTATGGAAGTACGTAAATAGATTAAATCTACATTGATTTTGTTTATTGAATTATATCATTATTCATGCTTGTGTTGGTTAATTGTGATCCATGGCCTTGAAAGGAAAACTATGAAGGTTAATGTATGATAATGATGTTATGTATGTTTATTATTTCAATGAAAGTAATATGATCATCTCTACAATGCAATTGTGCTAATATTGAAAAGTTATTCTCAATTATGCACTTATGAATGATGATGACCTATGTGAAAGGTTTCTTCAATGTAATGTTACCTCTTGAATTGGTAGGCTTAGGGCATCATTTTCTTATGTAAATGAAAGTAATGTTGATTGATGAATCTTGAATTGGTAGACTTAGGCATCCTCTTCTTGTATAATGAATGTTTCTTGACTTAATGAATATGAATCGATAGGCCAATGACATTCCTTTCATAAATGACTAATGAAAGTACTCTAAGACTTTGTTTTGAATCGATAGGCCAATGGAATTCCTTTCATAATAAGTTAACGAACTAATATACCATGAATCGATAGGCCATTGGTATTCCTTCCATGTGTATAATAATGTAATGATGAACCTTGAAACGATAGGCCAATGTCATTCCTTTCTTGAGGATTCAATGAGCTATCCTAAAAATGTACCGTGAATCAATAGGCCAATGACATTCCTTTCATGTGTGTAATAATGTGCCTTGGGTCGATAGGCCGATGGCATTCCTCTCAAGTGTAATGATGATTTATGAAATGAACTACTCTATGGGAATGAAGGCTAAGTACCGAGTGGATATGGTAAGATGATAACTCTCTCCACTTTAGGTCGGGTTCCAATGAATATCTTCATTATCCCATAACTATGTTCCCACGTAGGTTTAACTAGTGGATCCACCTAAGCTAAAATGTAACCGGTCCTACTTGAGGCAAGTAGACCAACCCTTTACGGTGTGGGATAGACACCGGATTCCATGTCAAGCTCACATGGTCTATGTCGGTTAATGCTTATTCCCATCATGTGAGATACGTGCCTTGGTTGCTTGAGAGGTTCTATGAAGTGTGCGTGGTAGTATGGGATGCCATCCATACATTGCACGAGTATGAGAGGGCTTTGGTGTGATTATCCAATGTCTTATGTCTAATGAATAAATGTGCTCAAAAGAAAGCTAATGAAGAATGTTGATTCAGATGCTTAATGTAATGATGTATGCCTTATTTGGTTTGTATTATGAGTTACTTCCCTTGTCATGACTTATGAAATGTTTAGTTCCTTATACATGAGTATTGTTCAAAGATGAGTATGAAGAATGGTAAGTTCATCTATGGTGGCCTCAAAGTGGTACCTAGTATGGATGGTCGTATGGGCCGCCATTCATACATTGCACAAGTATAGCTTAGGGTTACTTTAGGTGAAGGTTTTAATGTAATTAAATAACTTATATGTTGATTATAGTTGTATCTTATGACTCTTTTACTAAAGTTCTTAATGTTTCTCAAAATTGGCATAATGCATGGTTTTCAAGCCAAATGTTCTTTTAAGCATGATTTTTGCATGACTATCATTACAAACATGTTATCAGAGCACAAGATGTTGGGAATGGTTTTTAGGATGATGTCTCATAAACCACATCGAATAGAGTCTTGTTCATGAGTGTGAAGCACGCCACAGTTATGAATGAGAGGCTATAAGACGTTAGGAATTTACACTTCTTTCATTACTCTTTCTGTCGTGACATTGAGTTTAGCTCTATAAAAGTCCTTTTCCTAACCCTTCTCGTATGTTTATAGGATATGAATACAAGAAGGGCAACCGCAAGAAGGATGGAAGAGGAGATCGTGAATGAGGGAGTTCCTCAAGGCAATCAAGTTTCGGTTGATCCTCTGGCTATGTCCTATGAAGAAGTTAGGTTGGCTCTTTTGATGATAGCTTAAGCCATAATAACTCAAGCCTAAGCTATGGCAGCTCAAGCCACTAAGGGTGTTGAGACTCATGTGAAACCTATTGTGAGCACTATGGCCTCTAGGTTGAGGGACTTTGGGAGAATGAACCCTCCGATATTTCTAGGTTCTAAGATGAGAGAGGATCCCCAAGAGTTTATGAATGAGGTGTATAAGGTAGTTGATTCTATGGGGCTGACTTCTATAGAAAAAACGGAACTAGCCGCTTACCAATTGAAGGATGTTGTCTAAGTTTGGTTTACTCAATAGAAGAGCAATAGGCTAGTAGGAGTGGGTCCCATAGGTTGGGAGGTGTTTAAGAAAGAATTCCTTGATAGGTTTTTTTCCTGTGAGAAGAGGGAGGCTAAGGTGGAGGAGTTTATCAATCTTAGGCAAGATAGCATGAATGTCCAAGAGTATTCTTTGAAATTTACCCTATTATCTAAGTATGCTCCATCTTTGGTGTCTAACCTGAGGGATAAGATAAGTAGATATGTGACGGGTGTGTCCGACTTAGTTGAGGAAGAATGTCGTACGACAATGCTCCATGATGACATGAACATCTGTAGGCTTATGGTATATGCTCAATCAATTGAGGAGTCCAAACTTAAGAGAAATAATAGGGAGTTGAAGAGAGGTAGATCCGACGAGCAAAGTCAACCAAGGTTCAAAAAGAGAGCCTCTAACCAAGATTCTTCAAGCACTCCTAGGGTTAACCAAGAGAAAGGAAATGGACCTCTATTTTCTAAACCTACTTGCACCACTTATGGGAAGAAGCATCATGGAAAGTGCCTAGCCGGTACAAATGGGTGCTATGGTTGTGGAAAGAGTGACCACCAAGTGAAAAATTGCCCTACTCTCACGGCCAAAGAAAGAGAGGCCAAACAAGTTTCTCTAAGTGACCTGGATCCCAATGCTCCAAAGTATGGTCGTTTCTATGCACTCCGGTCTAAGGAGGACAAAGGAGCTCTTCCGGATGAAGGCACCAATATGTTGATAATTTCTTATAGTTGTGAATGTCTTGTTAAGATCCTTATGTTATGTTCATGTTAGCCTTAGTATGGGTTTACTCCTAAGGGGGAGATAGTATGTTGAATAGTAAGGTTGTTGAGAGTTCTGATATCCTTATCTCTTTCCTTCTATTCCTATTCAAGTTTGAGACCAAGAGTTTATTTTTGGCTTGTTTCATGTTTTGGAGTCATGTGTGATTATGTGTTTTCATAGTCTCCTTATGTTATGCATGTTCTAGATGAATTCATGTTTAAATGAGAAAATGAGTTTTTATAGTTTATTTTCCTCATGTTGATGTGCATGTAGTATGAGTTACGTGTATGTTTCATGTGGTGAGTTGTTGAACATGCTTAATGTGCTTTTGAGAATAATTGCATAATTGCTTCATGGTGATATGATGAGCATGATTTGAGTTGGAAGAAGGTAATTCCCCCAATGAAATGAGAAATGTTGAAGTTTTCATGCATAATGAGTTTGTAGATGTAGTTCTTACTTTCTTGTGTTGCATGGAGTATGTTTGAGATGGAGTTGATGTTTCCTCCTAGTTTTGTGCATTTTTAAAGATGTTTCATGCATGATGGACTGCTAGTATTGAGTCTTTATTTCCCTAAAGTGTTTAAAGTGTCATTCGAGGACGAATGTTCCTAAGGGAGGGATAATGTAACTACTCAAAAAAACTAGTAGGTGAAACTAGAGCCTTACGAGTTTGTTTTTGAGTTTGATATGGGATCTTAAGTTGTAAAATGACTTCCTGAGCTTAGGTTGAGGGATTTAGGGGTTAAACGTCAAGGTACGACTCCCCAAGGACCAACCAAGGGTCCTTGAGGAGGACCCTAAAGCCTAACCCCCAAGGCTGCTAAAAACCAAAAGTTGTCAAATATTCAAAGACCTACGGATGGGACCTACGCCCCGTAGGTCCATCCACGCCTCATGGGGGTGGTCCGTAGGACAAGGCCCCAAATGGTGACTTGCAGACCCAAACCACAGAGCTGCAGGACGGGGCATCACCCCACCTATGGTCCGAAGGTCTAGGGGTGTAGGTCACCACTGCAAGTCTGCCCAATCTCTACCAAGGTAAGGGTTAAATGGTAAATTCCTAATTAATTAATTATGGGTTAGGGACGGTTTATTTTGGTTAATTAGAGTTATTTAAGGCTTTTAAAAGTATTAAACACCCTTTTTCAATTCATTATTCACAAACACAAAACAGAAATTACCCTTTTCCCCAAATATCCTCTCTCTAGAAACCACCATTGGAGAAGAAGGAGTCAAGGCTTGAAGCTCAAGATTTCACCTTTCTCAACCAATTTTCGTGGAATTTCATCAATAGAGGTATGGTAGTCTTCATCCTTGATTAAGTTTCATTCAAGGATCCCTTTCAAAAGATGATTTCAAACTTCCAAAAATCCCCTAAAAGTAGGATTTTCAATCTAAGCATGAGTTTAATTACAAAACATTTTCAAAGGCTTATATGTGATGAATTATGAATGGATTGTTGAATTAATGATGAATTTCCCCCTTGAACCCATGATTTCCCCCAAAATTCTAAGTTGTGAGTTGTGTTGGGTTGATTGATTATGGAATAATGTGAAAAGATTAAGTCTATGTTGATTTAATTTATTGAATTATGTCATTATTCATGCCTAAATTGTAGTATTCTAGGTGTGTTGGTTAATTGTGATCCATGGCCTTTAAGGGCAAAGTATGAAGGTTAGTGTATAATAATGATGTTATGTATATGTTTATGATTTCAATGAAAGTAATATGATCATGTCTACAATGCAATTATGCTATTATTGAAAGGTCATTCTCAATTATGCACTTATGAATGATGATGACCTATGTGAAAGGTTTCTTAAATGTAATGTTACCTCTTGAATTAGTAGGCTTAGGGTATCCTTTTCTTATGTAAATGAAAGTAATGTTGATTGACAAAATTTGAATTGGTCGGCTTTGGCATCCTTTTCTAGTATAATGAATGTGTCTTGACTTAATGAATATGAATCGATATGCCAATGACATTCCTTTCATAAATGACTAATGAAAGTACTCTAAGGCTTTGTTTTGAATCGATAGGCCAATGACATTCCTTTCATAATAAGTCAATGAACTAATGTACGATGAATCGATAGTCCATTGGCATTCCTTCCATGTGTATAATAATGTAATGATGAACCTTGAATCGATAGGCCAATGACATTTCTTTCTTGAGGATTCAATGAGTTACCCTAAAAATATACCATGAATCGATAGGCCAATGTCATTCCTTTCATGTGTGTAACAATGTACCATGGATCAATAGGCCGATGGCATTCCTCTCAAGTGTAATAATGATTAATGAAAATGAACTACTCTATGGGAATAGAGGCTAAGTATCGAGTGGATATGGTAAGATGAAAACTCTCCCCATGTTAGGTCGGGTTCCAATGAACATCTTTTTTATCACATACTTATGTGCCCACATAGGTTTAGCTAGTAGATCCACCTAAGCTAAAATGTTACCGATCCTACCTTAGGTAAGTAGACCGACCCTTTACGGTGTGGGATAGACACTAGATTCCATGTCAAGCTCACATGGTCTATGTCGATTAATGCTTATTCCCATCATGTGAGATACGTGACTTAGTTGCTTGAGAGGTTCTATGAAGTGTGCGTGGTAGTATGGGATGCCATCCATGCATTGTACGAGTACGCTTTGAGAGGGCTTTGGTGTGATCAAAAGAAAGCTAATGAAGAATGTTTATTCAAATGCTTAATGTAATGATGTATGACTTACTTAGTTTGTATTATGAGTTACTTTCCTAGTCATGACTTATGAAATGTTTATGTTCCTTATGCATCAGTATTGTTCAAAGATGAGTATGAAGGATGGTAAGTTCATCTGTGGTTGCGTCAAAGTGGTACATAGTATGGATGGTGGTATGGGACGCCATTCATATATTATACAAGTATAGCTTAGGGTTACTTTACATGAAGGTTCTAATGTGATGAAATGACTTATATGTTGATTATGGTTGTATCTTATGCCTCTTTTACTAAAGTTCTTAATGTTTTTGAAAATTGACATAATGCATGGTTTTCAAACCAAATGTCGTTTTTAAGCATGATTTTTGCATGGCTATCATATTTGGTACATTGAATGTGTTAACCCATATTTCTCCTATTTTCTACAAAGTGTAGGTTTCGGCAAGTGAGTTGTGTTCTCCTAGTTCAAAGATTGGATCATCTACCTTCCAAAGCTTGTGGTATGTTCACATGGATTCGAGGACAAGTGCTTTATTAATGTTTCATGTCTTTCATTGTATTAGACACTTTTTAGACTTTTCTATTGCAAGGGCTGTGACCCTATTCTTAATTCAAGATTGTACTAGATGGTCATGTGAGACAAGTAGACTTCCGCTGTTAGTTTTAAATGAAGTTTTTGATTGTATGGACTAAAATGATTTTAATTTCCGTACAATTTCTCATATGTCTAATGTTATGAATGCTATGAGGCTTGTATAAGGCTCTCCGGAGTCTTGTATATTGTGTGACGTCTGGGATATAGGCTTGGGTCGTTACAGATGCACATGTGACACACAAAATGCACTTGTAATGCACGAAGATGCTTGATCTATAGTTCTTATATTTGAGTAAGATTATTCGGGGCCATATATTTTAGTGTGATTTGTGTTGGATTTTGAGACAAAAAATAAAAGAGTGGACACTATTGGTGATTAGCTATCTCCTATGAACATGCCTCATCAGATCGAACTTGCTTCGTAATATTTGCACCAATATAATATAATGAACTCTGTGCCAATTTTTTGCGTTAAAAATATGTATGAACATCAGGATTGAAGAAGAAATTATTTATTTAAGTCAATATATATATATATATTAATTGCATAAAAAATTAATAATCAAAGAAATTATTTATTTGAGTCAAATTCTTTCAGACCTTGCTAAGATTGAGGATTGGCTCGCTTGGTTGCATCATCAAGTTCTGCTTTGAAAACTTTACCAAGTCCTCCCACTCCAATCACTAAACTTTCATCAAAGTTGTTTGTAGCTCCTTTAATCTCTAGTAGAGCAAACCGCCTTCCAGATCTTAGAGTTCCAAGACTTTGATATTGTATTGATCCGACGGAATGACTTGGGAGACCCCTGTACTTGACTCCGTTAATTGTCAGTTGAACCCTTCTACTCATCACTTTGCCAAATGAACTCTTAAACTCGATGAAACTCTAATTTCTTTACCCCTTTGACCATTGACTGAGCTTATGTGGCCTTAAGATGGCTGAGTTGGACAAATGTGAGATCTCACGCGTTTTAAAGCAAGTGAATGCAATATTTTATTTAAAAATTATCAAAATTATAAGATAAAATAATAATAATAATAATAATAATAAATTTTAAAAAAATTATCTCAAAACCTTTCTTCTTCACTCCACCCCTACCCCTTCTTTCTTCTTCTTCAGCTCCACCACATCTTTTTTCTCTTCTTCTTCAGCCCACCCACCTCACCCTACCCCCACCCTTTTTCTCTTCTTCTTCAGCCCTAGACACCCCCATCCTCGCCACTACCCCTTTTCTATTTTTCTTCTTTGAGTTGCACCTCATCACCATAATCATCAAATATAAAATTAAAAAAGCTTTTGCAAGAAAACATATCATTCACCATTTTCATAAATTTAAGATCTATTGCTTGAATTTACTCATAAATATATTTTTCCCAACTTGGAGGTTTTCTTGATTTTTTTATCAAATCAAAATAAATAGAACCTAAAGCATGTGCAAGAGCTAATCAATCTATCATATTTTATTATTGAGAATCAAGAGAGAAGCAAGAACTTCGTTCAAGTCAATTATAGCTAAAGACATATGCGAAGAAAAACATATCAAATTAGGGGTGACACAAGTGTCAATTATCAAAAGGGGAATTTTGTAATTAATTAGCAACTAAAATGACAACTAAAAACGAAAATACAAATATGGAGACGGGATTCTTGGGAAGTGATAGGATTATGGGCTAAGGTAAACAACCGGGTAATTGCTATTGATAGCAAATCATTGTAAATTGGTAACTAAGCTAGACTATAGTGGGGGTAAACTTTCTCTCGAACAATTTACCCTGAATCAAATCAGTTTCTCTCGAACACCAATAAGCAACAATGAAGCACATCATTCGCCTTAGTCAATTCACTCTCTCGAGCTGCATGTGTGGAAGAGGATTTACGATTTACTCTCTCGAGCTGAACCATGACAACCTAATAACCACGGACTATCGATTCAGTAGTTTTGGTTTTAAACCCTCTCTCTCGAGCAAGCCAAAAACACAAAGTTAAATTGTATTTGCAACTACAACCCCATTAAATTCAAACACAACTACTGCATGAAATTGCCTTTAAACAACAAATGAACTATCAATTAGCAATACCCAGCAGTAAATTCAACCCATATTCACATAATCACACCCCAAGAATTAGGGTTTTAGCTAGACATAGTAAAGAGATAGAGATCGATACAGAAAAGTGTTTCCATCAAGTGGGTACGATTGATATTGTCTATTCACACGTCTAAGATGAAGAATCTTCAATACCCACTTCCAATTGCTTGGAATTGGAAATCTTCAAAGCTAAGGAACAATGTATCCAAAAACTGAGTTCTAAAACTGAATAATAATATTTGATATTCTAAAATTGCATAAAATTCGTTTGCATAATAAACTAAAAATTCAAACAAGTATTTATAGTTGTCAAAAACTGTGCTGCAAAGGTCCAGTCGGTGCAGTTAGGGGGATTTCCAATCCACTCGACGATCCGCCCTTTGGTCTGGTTCATCGCCTTTCCGCATTGGCCTTCAGTAAATTCAAGTTTTGTAACTTTGGGCGATGAAGTACTGCATTGCGGAACTGTTCGGTGACTCGCCGACTGCTCTTTTATCTCACTTACTCGATTTTCTCCTTCAGAGCTTGGCACACTGGAACATTAGGCGAGACCATGGCCATTCGGTGACTCGCCTAATGGTTTAGGCGATCCTCAGGCCATCTTTTCTTCCTTCTTTCAGCTACCTTGTTCCTTTTTGCCCAATAGTGTCTATGCTTTGTCACTAAATCCAAATACCTGAAACTCAACGATTTACATCAGTTATTAAGACAACATATACATTCGAGGACACTGAATATATCAAAATGAAGCTTTAAAAGAGTCCAAATCGTGGACTCATCAACACCCCCAACTTAAACTTTTGTTTGTCCTCAAGTAAAACTCGAGTTCAGCAGTTCAAAAAGGATGTCTCAAACAGTTCTACACAAGACTCAATCATGAATGCACACATATAGACTCAACTTACTCATGCAAAGATCAATTGTGCACTCAAAGATTCAAGTTGTAACTCATCATTACCAAAGAATCTCAAGCTCACTATACTTGCTTCAAATGCAAGTTCAAGCTCAACAAAGGTATTCAGATGCCCTCACACAAAGAATGATTCCATTTTCACACACTATGGTTCAATTATTTAAGGTTCCGGAATCAAGATTAAACCTCACACTTACAAAGATAAACACAGTGTATGATTTCACCTATAGGTTTACCTTTATTTTCCAATCTAATTTTGTTTAGCTAATTCAAGATCAGAAAGGTCTTTTCAAGGCTTGTACTGGGGCTGAGTGTAGAGGTATGGTCATTTAGGCTTATAGGCTGAAATCCTCATGAAATGTGATGTGAACAACATTTCTTTCCTTTTCTTCGTCATTTTTATTCAAGCTCAAAAGCCACCTCTTATCTTCCATGGACCGTTGGAAACCCCATTTTCTTTGTATTTTCACAACTTTATTCCACAACTTTTATTTTTCATTCTTTTCTTATTTTTCTCTTTTTTTATATGGATGGGTTCCATTTTTCTCAAAACATGGGCAAAAGGGACTTCTTTGCATTTTCTTGATTTACCTTTTCTTTTCACCACATCCCTAACTTAGGCTTTTGGCCTAAGTTGGCTATTCAAGCAAACCACAAATCATGAGGATTATGGGTAATGGATCAATAAAAGGTCACAATGTTATCACGTTTCTTCCAAGAAAAGGTTAAGGTTCAAAGGGTGCTCAAAAGAGGTTCACACACTCACAAGGTAATCCACAAAAGAGATATAACGTCAAATTGGTTCACACTCTTTAAAGTTTCTTAAGATCATCTCAAGAAATTGCATCACTCAGTCAACCGGACCAACGGGGAAAATTCTAGGTGTCATCACACATGGTTCATGGTAAGCTCATCACATAAGGCATTGACACCAGTGTCAAACAAGACTTCACACTTTTGCTAGTGTGCAATGTTCATCACAAGAGACTCAATTTGATACTTGGGTAGTCGCAACGAGATGCAAAGAGTTCACATATTGTTCATGCAACTTCAATTGGCCTCGTCGTAGCCGCACATTCATGTTTGTTCGATTATAAGCACTATCCAAGCCATCAAGTTTTGATTAAGACCGATACTCAAATTTGCAAAAGAACAATCATATTCAACACAAACAAGAGGTGGCAAATTTTTTTGGAAAGGTAAAAAATCATGAACAATTAAAAACAAGGAGCCACAAGCTCAAACATCCACAAAAAGTAGTGTATAACACAAATTTACCTCAAAGCCCAAATATATAAACAAAACAAGAATTACAAATGTCACACAAAAGGTGGGCCTCACCCCACCACAAATAAAAGTATTTGTCCTCAAATGCAAACAAGCTAATAATATCCAAAAATCAAAAGAAATAAAGATAGAGAAGGAGGTAAAGAAGGGATCATGTCTATGCAGTCGCTCCACTTGTCTGGGCATCAGTGCCCGGTGCATCAATGTGGACTTGGGCATCAGTGCCCGGAGTCATCTCAGAAGGAATAGTAGCAATACCAAATCCACTAGGAACTGCCATAGATGTCTCGGTCAGTGATGTCTGAATCACTGACTGCATAATCAGCTCCTCAAGATCCGGAAAGTCTCCATATATGCTCTCCTCCCGTCTCTCTATCTGCTCTTCGTCGGTCTCAGCATCTGATTCATCAATAGTTACCTCATTCCTAGGTACATCTCCGATGGTAGCCGAAGGAATCTCTTAAGTCTTAAGAGCGTCCAAATCATTTGTAGCCTCAGTAATGAAGTGAAGTCGGTAGACTTCAAATAGTCTACGTCCTTCCTCAAGTCTGCTACCTTGTCTTTCAAAGCCAGAATCTCGGTGGTCTCCCCCTGCCTGCTCTCACAAGCTTCAACTCTCGTAGTGAAAGTGTCAATAAAAGTCTGCAAGGGGGTCAGTGTAACCAGGATCTCAGCCTCAATCATTGAGGGGACAAATCTTTCTAATTGGGTTGCCCTTACATTAGCTGAATAGGCCAAATGCCCCATCCTCAGGATCATCGCCTGAGTAATCTTGGTTGGCTGGAAGGAAGAGGAGGTGCATGGAGCCTGTGATGAAGAGGAACGAATAGAAGTACCTGAAGACCCAGAGGTTGGAGTAGGGAAAGATGCCTCTGTAGGTATCGAATCAACACCCACCTCTTGGGATGTGTCCACCGCAACTGCCCTTATCCTGTCAGCCCCCTCTTTAGTATACTCGGCCTCAATGCGTCGGATGTCAGTAGAAGAGGACGGTGTAACATCAAAATCTCTACAGCATCCCGGGGCACTCCAGCACGCTGACACAACTCTGTGATCAATACTGGGAAGGGCAAAGAGATCTGCCTCTGCTTGGCTCTCGTGGCCATTTCCTACTCTATGATAAGTCTCAAGTTGAGCCACCTCTTCGATAAGATAGTCCCCAAGCAGGCTGCTTTTACATATCGGAGGATAGATTCGTTTTGTGAAGGCATAAGTGAATTACTGATGAATCTGAACCAATAACGGGCTGCTATATTCAAATAATTCTTTTCGATCTCGATTCCCGCCTCAATCTACCTAGGAGTGGTATCAGAAATAAGGGGCAACCTTCATATGAGAGTGCAGTCCCTGGAGACCTATCTAACACATCATTAATGTACTCCTCACTACAACTCACTTCTACACCTCGAACAGTGACTGATTTAACCGGTAGGAACTCGCTGGCCTTCTTTTTACTCTTCGACACCAGTTCACTTTATGTTGTGTAGAACTCACGGACCTATGAAGGAATATACAGACCTCGGGGCCTGGTGAAAATCTGGAACCGGTGCCATTGTAATAACTCTGCTAAACTGGAGTACTTCCCCTCCAGACCCTCTATAGATAGTACTTTCTCCTCGAGGATGGTTCACAAACCATCTCCTTTCTACCTATTGAGGAGTCTAGGTGGAGGAACAACTGGTGGCACAGGAGCCATAGGAGGTGCCGGAATTGGCACTGATTCTACGGGTGTGGACGCAGGAGGGACTCTAGTAGACGTGGGGTGAGATCTAGCCCGGAGCTCAATCCACTGGGACTGTAGAGGCTGGTCATCATCAAGCTCAAATAAAGCAGCCTGGGAGCCAGTAGTAGCCCTGTCAGACCCGGGTCTCTTGCCTTTTCCTTTGTCACCTAGTGGAGGTTCTTGCCTTCCTCTTTTTGAAGGATTTGATCCCCCTTCGTTGATTGTGATACCCCGTACTCTTTTACAGGGTGGCATGTTTATGTTTGTCCTCAACATACCTGCAAAACATCAAGAAAAAGTTAAAAATAACTTAATCAAATTCATATAAAAACAGTTGCAGAAAGACTCGCTGAATCACTTAGGCGGTGATGGGAAAGACCTTTCGGCAAATCTCTGACAATATTTGGCTAGAAAGGTTCAGCTTGCCGAAAGTTACAGTGCAAAAAGGGTTCAGGGATGCAGACTAAGGGCAATCAAGAAGTCTTTCGGCGAGTCGTTGAGTGCACTCAACGACCTCAGGCTTCTCACCGAAAGTTACAGAACCCAAAAATACATAAAGAATGAAATTAAAGGTGAGATGGGGACATTAGGCGAACCGATGAGTGGTTCGGCGAGCTTGACCCAGCTTGCCAAATGAAGCAATGTGCCTATTTTCAACCCAACTTCTCAAATTCAACCCCCCAACCCCCGAAAACAAAATCAAAACATGCACAACTCAAATTCAAACAAGACCCATAACACCCATTTCCCCGGGATAGTCAGACTTCTTCCAGTTTTGCCAAATTTGGCCAATTGACGACCTTTGCCCTTAAGAACGAAGTCACCCGCTCTATCATTAGGCAAATTACGTCGTTTGGCGCAAATACGGGCTACTCAGACTTCACCCAACTAAACTAAAACACATGCAAGCACAACCCCACAAAATTTACTTCATTTTAGAGTATAAAAAGACGGGAATTTAACATTCAAAACATTAAGGGCAGGATTATCAATTACAAACAGGCATTCAAACATTCTAATCCTCTCAGAGAGGCCCAACACACATCAACAACATAATATTTCTTGCATAAGAGTACAAATTACTAAAAATAAGTGTGGGATTCAGATAACCAACCTTAAATACCGAATAATAATGACTGAAAAGTTAGGCGGCAATGTAATCTACTCCGAACACAACTCCAACGACTAAAATCCTCTTGAAAATGCAAAAATATCGAAAATACTAAATAGGTGCGAGTTTGGGAAGATGAAAAATGAGGGAAATAAAAGAGTTTGAAATTTAAACCTTTGGCCTTTTAATAAACTGTCCAGTTCTCACCAATTCGGTGACGTTAATTATAATCGCTGACCCACTTGGCAAAATGCAGAGTGGTCACTTACCTCGTTGAGTTTTATAGGACCATCAGTTGATGTGGGGGTTCAAACAGCGGTATGGATCACGATCGCCGACCTGATCGGTGAATCACCAATAATTTCCTGGGATCGCCGAGTTTTACAAACTCTACCTTAAAATTGTCTTGAGTCATACGACGGTCTAGGTCAGGGTCGCCGACCTATTCGGTGATTCACCAACTGGACTTTAGCTCACCAATTTGCACTTTTCAAACATTTCCCACACTTTAACCTGCTCAATCAACACACTATTATCTCTCAAAGCAAAAATAAAGCGGTAAAGGGTCTTGGGTTGCCTCCCAAGCAGAGCCTTAGTTAATGTCACGGCATGACGCAAGTAAACACCTAAACTTCATTTTTGGGGTCAGCCATGGTGTCACTAGGCAACCCCTCTTTATGTTGTGAGTAGAGAAATGACAACACTTGGTTTATCTGGACGTCATGTACCTAAATAATCATGGAATGAGAGGTTGTCATCTGATTCAGCATTTCGATATTCTCTTTTATCCCATTTAACACCCTATATTGTTCTTCGATCTTGTTTAGAATGAGTAAGAGGGCCTCTTTATTTTGTCCACCCTCCTGTTTCTTCACCTTTTGACGCTTGCGAGGGGGAAACTGCTCGTCCTTTTTCGTGGACCGTGCATCCAATTCCATGACTTTCCTTGACAAGACATCCAGCAGAGTCAACAATGCAACCCATTCTTGGTTTTTTTCTATTTCCTTGTTGGTCTTAATCTGCCTTAAATCTCAGCCACATCTCATGGATAGTTTCACCCCTTACTTTTTTGAATGTTAGGAGGTTGTCTCTAAGAATCAACAATTTCAAAAAAGGATGGTTCATTTGGTACCCATAGTTACCATTCATACTTATCCTTCATGTTATAATACACAAACAAGTGAAACAAAACTAAAAATTAAGTAAGTAGAACTACAACTAACAAGAGCAAAATTCAACTTAACTAAAAATTCTCAAGTAACACCACTCTCCGGCAGCGGTGCCATTTTGATTGATGTATCTATACGCTTCATCCAATACTAAGCATCCACCATTGTTCAATAGTAACATGACCCAACTAGTGAGTTGGGGTCGAGTCCCAAGGGAGCGGCTTGTAATCGAGAATCAAGAGAAAAGCAAGAACTTCATTCAAGTCAATTATAGCTAAAGACATATACAAAGAAAGCCATATCAGATTAGGGGTGACACAAGTGTCAATTATCAAAAGGGGGGGTTTGTAATTAATTATCAACTAAAACGACAACTAAAAATGAAAATACAAATATTGAGACAGGATTCTTGAGATGTGATAGGATTATGGGCTAAGGTAACAACTGGGTAATTGTTATTGATAGTAAATCGCTGTAAATTGGTAACTAGGCTAGACTATAGTGGGGGAAAACTTTCTCTCGAATAATTTACCCTGAATCAAATTGGTTTCTCTCGAACACCAATAAGCGGCAATTAAGCACAACATTCACCTTAGTCCATTCACTCTCTCGAGCTGCATGTGTGGGAGAGGGTTTAGGATTCACTCTCTAGAGTTGAATCCATGACAACCCAATAACCACAGACTATCGATTCAGTAGTTTTGATTTTAAAACCTCTCTCTCTCGAGAGCAGGCCAAAAACATGAAGTTAAAATTGTATTTGCAACTACAACCCCATTAAATTCAAACACAACTACTAAACGAAATCACCTTTAAACAACAAATGAACTATCAATTAGCAATACCAAGTAGTAAATTCAACTCATATTCACATAATCACACCCCAAGAATTAGGGGTTTAACTAGACATAGTAAAGAGATAAAAATCGATACCAAAAAGTGTTTCCATCAAGTGGGTATGATTGATATTGTCTTTACACGTCTAAGATAAAGAATCTTCAATACCCGCTTCCAATTGCTTGAAAATGACAATCTTCAAATCTTCAAAGCTAAGGAACAATGCCTCCAAAACTGAGTTCTAAAACTGAATAATAATGTTTGATATTCTAAAATTGCATAAAATTTGATTGCACACTAAACTAAAAATTCAAACAAGT
Source organism: Solanum stenotomum (assembly GCF_019186545.1). Taxonomy (NCBI): domain Eukaryota; kingdom Viridiplantae; phylum Streptophyta; class Magnoliopsida; order Solanales; family Solanaceae; genus Solanum; species Solanum stenotomum. The sequence continues at coordinate 45,235,647 of NC_064291.1, forward strand.
ATTTATAGTTGTCAAAAAGTGTGTTGTGAAGGTCCAGTCGGTGCAGTTAGTTTGGATCGCCGATCCACTCGGCGATCCGCCCTTTGGTCTGGTTCATCACCTTTCTTCATTGACCTTCATCAAATTCAAAATCTGTAACTTTGGGCGATGAAGTACTGCATCGCGAAACTGTTCGCCAACTTGCCAACTGCTCCTTTATTTCGCCGACTCGATTTTCTCTTTCAGAGCTTGGCACACTGGAACATTAGGCGAGACCATGGCCATTCGGCCACTCGCCTAATGGTTTAGGCAATCCTTAGTCTTTTCTTCGTTCTTTCAGCTGCCTTGTTCCTTTTTGCCCAATGGTGTCCATGTTTTGTCTCTAATTTCAAATACCTGAAACACAAGGATTTACATCAGTTATTGAGACAAAATATGCATTTGAGGACACTAAATCTATCAAAATGAAGCCCTAAAAGAGTCTAAATCGTGGACTCATCAATGGCATACAAATGTTATTGATGATGACAAAATATGAACAAGGTGCATTTATACATATACATAGACTGAATAAAACATAAGAATCATTAGAAATAAAGGTGTACGTGTACGAAATAACTAGCAGAGTCCAAATCAATAAAGGATAACAACATCACTTCGACTCAAAGATGGTAGACAAATATAATAAAGAGAGTTAGAGCCAATACGGAAAAGGAAAAATGCAAAGTCCTTTCCGTATCGAAGTTGAAGAAGGCAAACGGTGAATCGAAAGTCTCTATATAAGGCGTAAAAATAAGACAAGAAAATTTTTCTTTGCCATTCAAGAAAAGAGAGAAAAAATGAGAGAGAGAACAACAACAAAGGCTATAGAGTTGTATAAGGAAGAGATCAAAAGAATCCTAGAGTTGGGAATTCTTTTGAAATAGTTGAGTCGCATTGATTCTTAGTTGAATCAGTATTTGTGAGGTTTGTAAACAAGGAGTGGGTTTGACTTCTTGTATAATCTAGAAATTGTGAGTCTTGTAACCAAGAAGTGGGTTTGACTTCTTGGGGTATTGAGTAAGTCGATTATAGTTAATTGAGAGTTGTTTAAGTCATTGATTATCGAGTTGTAATCGTGAAATAATTGTGGAAGAATAAAACAAAGGTTTTCCTTCCTTGAGTGAGGAAGGTTTTCAAGAACAAGTTCTGTTTAGCTATTAGTGTTCTTTCGTAGGCAAATATACAAGAACCTGGTTCTTGATCTAGGGGTAAGGTTTCTTCAATTGATACCAGAACGGGTCTTTTCATTAAAAGATTCACATCTTGTAAAGAATCAATGACAGCACCACCTACTACACAAGAATGAGCTTCTCAAACTCGACCACCATTGTGCAATGGAAAATACTGTGGATGGTGAAAAAATCGTATGATGGATCACTTGATAGGAAAAAATCCTGATCTATGGAGTGTAGTTCTGGATGGTCCTACCATACCCATGAAGAAGGGAGTAGATGGAGTCACGATGGTAGCAAAGGATGAGTACAATAGGATTTTATCGTGTTAAGACGCAAAGTTGATTTGGAAAACTCTGCAAACTGCACATGAAGGAACAATTCAGGTCAAGAAATCCAAAATCGATAACTTGAACAGACAATATGAACTATTCAGAATGGTGAAAGCGGAAACTATTCAAGATATGCACACCAGGTTCACTGCAATCATCGATGAGATTTACTTTTTAGGAGAAGTAATTCCTAATGGAAAAGTTGTCAAGAAAACTCCTAAGTGTTTACCAGAATCGTGGGAAAGTAAAGTGGAAGCCATTACCGAAGCACGTGATTTAGATAGACTGGCCATGGATGAGCTCATTGGAAATCTCATAACTTATTAACTGAAGAAAAACCAAGAGAGAGAAATATGTAGCAAAAGAAAAGAGAAGAATCTGGTTCTTAAAGCTACAACCCCTGAAGATTTTGAAGATAAGAATGTTGCACTCATGACAAAAAGGTTCTCCAGAATGTTAAAAGGCACAAACATTCCCAAGAAGGGGTCCTCAAAAGACAGCTGGAAACTCAAGAGAGCAACTATGTCCACTCTGGCCCCTAGAACACAAAAAAATAATCTGAAAAGAGTAAGGGACAGTAAAGGAGAAAGGTACATTCCTACAAATAGGAGAATGACTAACCAAGAGGCTGATCTCTCAATGAAGAAAGAATTTGTAACAATGGGAGGCATGTCAGAAGATGAGTCCGAGGATGAAGAAATTGAAAATCAATCCTTGCTTGCAATAGAGCAAACTGACAAATATGACTTTCTTGCACTAGTAGCCATAACTGAACCAAGTGAAGCTAAACTAGCGGTCAGACACAGGATACAGTTTTAGCACTAATGACTGGATTAGACTCAGAAGAAGAAGAGGAGGACAAACAAGACCAGGTTAGTCTATTTTTTATTAAAGAATATCTTGAATCTTACTCAAAAGGAAAATTGGAATCATTATTGCATACTCTCATAAATGCATACGAATCAAAATGTACTGAAAGAGACTTGTTGATGGAAGACTATGCACCTTTGAGAGAAGAAAATATGAATCTAGAACAACAAAATTGTCTTCTGCAAAATGAGTTAATAGAACTGAATAAAGAAGTTGACTCAATAACTGTAAAAAATGAAGATCTTCAAAGAAACTTCATATAACAAAAGTGGAAGCAGAGCACAGTATGAGCTGGACCCGATCCTCCATACTTCTCGATAGCATCCTAAAGGGTCAATCTACCACAAAACATGGAATAGGATTTCATGAAGCAAATAATCCCAGCATAGACTTCATGTGTTCCCTCTGTGGACTTACAAGTCATAAGAGTGATGCATGCAAGAAAAAGCAAACTGCACATAAAAGCAACTTGGCCTTCGTACAAAAAACACAAAAATTACTGAAGGGCAACAACACAAAACCAGTCCCTGATGTTTGCATAATCAAGACACAACTTCCAATTCAAGTGTCTACGATCGTACAATAGTAAAGTAACCCAACCAAGGGTTGGGGTCGAGTCCCAAGGGAGTGGTTTTGAAAATTAATAGAAAAATAAAATTTAGTTCTAATTAGTCATAGCTATAGATATTAACGATTTAAAACATACTAAATCTAAGGGGTGACACAAGCATTAATTATCGATGGGGTTTGTATTAATTAACAACTAAAAATAGCAAAAATATACGAAAATGAGATAGAGAGACGGGATTCTTGGGATGTGATAAGAATCCAGAATAAACTAAATTGTCGGGTACATGCTTTTGATAGTAAATTGTTGAGTATTTGTGACTAGGCTAGACTATAGTGGGGGTAAATTCTCTCTCAAGCAACTTATCCTGCATCAACTCGATTTCTCTCGAACACCGAGTTGTCACTTTAAGCACAGCCTCCGCCTTAGCCCATTTACTCTTTCGAGCTGAATGTATGGGAGAAGGACTAGGATTCACTCTCTCGAGCTAAACCCATGTAGACCCAATACCACCGACTATCAATTTAGTAGTCTTAGTTTTATGACCTCACTCTCAAGCAAGCCGAAAACACTAAGATAAAACCGTATTTGCAACTACAACTCCATTAATTTCATATACGACTACTAAATGAAATCACATTTAAATAACAAATAAACCATCAGCAAGCAAGACCCAACAGATAATCTAACCCATGTTCACAAAATCACACCCCAAGAATTGGGGTTTTAGCTAGACATGTAAAAAAGGTAAAAATCAATACCAATATCAGTTTCCATCAATTGGGTATGAAGAATTAAGTCTTAAAATAGGTCAAGAGTAAAGAATCTTCGAGACCTACGTCCAATTTTTTGGAGTTGAAACCCTTTGAATCTTCAAGGTCTTAGAATAAAGTCTCCAAAACCCTCTAAAACTTGAAGCTGAAAATATTTTAAGTCTGAATATAAATTGTCTATGACTTGATACTAAGTTAACAATTTAAACAAGTATTTATAGTGTTTGAAAATTTGTGCTGCCGGGGATCACTCGGCACAGTTAGTTGGGATCGCCGATACACTCGGCGATCTGCCTTTTGGTCGATTTCATCGCCTTCTTGCTTTAGCTTTCAGCATCTTTGCGCTTCGAGTCATTGGGCGATATAGTAATGCTTCGCGAAACTACTCGGTGACATGCCGACTTCTCCGTTTCATTGCCAACTTGATCTTTCCATTCAAGGCTCAGCACAGTAGACCAAAAGGCGATCTCCAGGCCGATCGGTGACTCACTAATAGGGCTCGGCGATCTGCAGGCCGATCGGCGACTCGCCAATAGGGCTTGGCGATCTACAGGACTTCATTTATTCGTTCTTTTCAGCCGCCTTGTTCCTTCTTCCCAAGTAATGTCCATGCTTTGCCTCAAGCTCCAAATACCTGAAACTTAAGGGTTTTCATCAGTTATTGAGGCAAAATATGCATTTGAGGACACTAATTCTATCGTAATATAGTCCTAAATTAGTCCAATTTGTGGACTCATCAACACCCCCAATTTAAACTTTTGATTGTCCTCAAGTAAAACTCAAGTTTAGCAGTTGAAAAAGGATGTCTCAAATTGTGCTACACAAGACTCGATCATGAATATACACAACAAGACTCAATTTACTCAAGCAAGGATCAATTTTGCACCTAGAGATTCAAGTTGTGACACACCATTACCTAAGATTCTCAAGCTCGCAATACTTGCTTCAAATGCAAGTTCAAGCTCAACAAAAGTATTCGAATGTCCTCACACAAAGGATGTTTCCATATTCACACATAAAGGTTTAATCATATAAAGCTTCGAAATCAAATGCAACGCTCACACTCAAAAAGAAGAACACAATACATGTTTTCACCCATAGATTTGACCGTATTTTCCAATTGGCATTTGTTTCAGCTCACTCAAGATTTAAAAATGTCTTTACAAGGCTGGTAACGGGGTTGAGTGCAAAGGTATGATCATTTAGGCTCAGTGACTTTCATCCTCATGAAATGTGGTGCTCACAACACTCCCTTTCCTCTTGTTTCATTAATTTTGTTAGTGCTCATAAGTCATCCCATTATTCACTCCCCATGGATAGTTCGGGAACCCCATTTCTTTTGTATTTTATTCCACAACTTTTCTTTTTCAATCTTTTCTTCTCTTTTTCTCTTTTTTTTTTTTGTATGGAGGGGTTCCATTTTTCTCAACACCATGGGTTAAAAGAGACTTTCCTTGCACTTCTTGACTTGCCTTATATTTTCACCACACCCCAACTTAAGATTTTGGCCTAAGTTGGCGATTCAATCAATCACAAATCAAGAGGATTAACGGTAGTGGGTTAAGGGAGGTCTAGTTTTCATCAAGTTTCTTCCGAAGAAAGATAAGACTCAAGGGGTGTTCAAAAGAGGTTTGCACACTCACAAGGTAGGTCACAAAAGAGGTATATGTCAAATTGGCTCACACTCTTCGAAGTTTCTTAAGATCATATCAAGAGATAGCCTTACTTAGTCGACCGGATCAACGGGGCAATTCTAGGTATTGTCATGCATGGTTCACAGTAAACTCATCACATAAGGCATCGACACTAAAGTCAAACAAGACTCTACACTTTCTCTAGTATGCAACGTTCATTGAAAGAGAATCGATTTTATACATGGCTAATCACAATGAGATGCAAAGAGTTAGCATATTATCTATGCAACTTTATTTGGTCTCATTGTAGCAGTACATTCATGTTCGTTCAATTATGAGAACTATTCAAGTCATCAGATTTGATCAAAATCGAGACTTAAATTTTCTAATGAACAACCACTATCAAGTACATACAAGAGGTGGCGAATTTTTTTTTCTGAAAGGATCAAAATCATTTGCAAAAATCATTTGTAATTTAAAGCAAAAGAAGCCACAAGCTCAAACCTTCCACGAAAGCAGTATTAATACAATTATAGCTTACAATGCAAATACATAAACAAAACACAATTCTCAAATAGTACACAAAGGTGGGCCACACCCCACCACAATTAAAAATAATTTGTCCTCAAATGCAAATAATAAAATATCCATAATGTAAATTAAAGAAAGACAGAGAGGGAGGTAAAGAGGGGATCCTGTCTAAGTGGTCGTTCCGTCTGTCTGGGCATCAGTGCCCGATGTGTCAGCCTGGACTTGGATAATAGTCCCCGGAGCTACTTCAGAAGGTTCAGCGACAATTGACTTGCTACAATTGTCCAAGTCATGAGCCGCCAAAAAGGAATATATAGGCTTTTTGCTGGAACTAGGCTTTTTGCCCTCACTTCCTGTCTTGGGAGGATTTGCTTCATTTGTATCTTTCCTGAAATTTTTCGCTTTTATCTATCGAGGTGGAATGATTCTCTCTGCAACTTTAGGTCTAGCCATGTCTACAAAGCTTCGAGGCAAAGTTAGAAAATATTCTACAAACAAAACAAGGACAATCAGCTGCAGAAAGACTTACCAATCCTTACGACGAGTGCTTTTGGCGAACTCTTGCTTCTCGTTGAAAGGTTCAGAAACCAACAAAACATATAGCATGAAATTAAAGGTGAGATGGGGTCATTAGGCAAGCCGTAGAGTGGTTCGGCGAGCTCGACCTAGCTCACCAAACGGCCCAACGTGCCTTCATGCAACTCACCTTCTCGAATTCAACCCTGCAACCCCAAAAACAAAATCAAGGTATGCACAACTCAAATTACGCTTAGACCTAATGACACTCATGCATAACCCACAATTTTTCATTTCGTTCAAGGTATAATTTTTAGGAATTAACTTTTTAACTCGGTACAGGCAAAATTAGTGAATCTAATAGGCAAACAAAATTTTTTAATCCTACCAGAGAGGCCCAGCACACATCAACAAGGTAATATCATTGCATTGAGTACACAATCGATAGAAAGAACTTAGAGTTTGGGAACCAACCTTTCGTGCTGACTAAAATGGAATTGAAACGCTAGGTAACAATGTAATCCAATTTTCGAGCACAAATCAACAACTAAAAATACCCCAAAAATGCAAGAATATAAAACCTAGAGTGCGGGTGTGAGTTTAGGAAGATGGAAAGGTGAGGGAAAGGGAATGAATTTTGAAACTTTTAAATCTTTGGCCTGAAAAATCGTCCAATTTTTGCCCATTGGGTGACATTAGTCATGATTGCCAAACCACTCAGCGTTTTGCCAAGTAGCCACTTGCCTCGCCAAATTTTACAGAACTTTCAGTTTCGGGAGTCCAAACGGCGGTCTCCGTCGAGACCACCGACATGGTCAGCAATTCGCCAATAATTTCCTGTGCTCGTCGAGTTTTACAGACTCCAATGTAAGTTGGTCTTGAATCTGAAGACGGTCTAGTTCGAGGACGCCGAACAGTTCGACAATTCGTTGAATGAACCTGTTGCTCGCCAATCTACACTTTTGATTCACTCTCTACACTTCCATCTGCACAATCAACACACCATTATTTTATCAAAGCAACATAAAGCAATAAAGGGTTTTGGGTTGCCTCTCAAACAACACCTTAGTTAACGTCATGGCACGGCGCAAGTCCTCCTTCAAACCTCATTTTTGGGGTTGACCATAGTGTCACTAGGCAAACCCTTTTTTTGTCTCGAATTTAGGTGAGCTGACATCTGACCCATTTGGGTCTCCAGCTGCTTGATTGATACTGAGTGGGAGGTGAAGATCTGGCTCAGGGTCGACACATCTTCCTTCATTTCTTTCAAGACCTTATCCGACCCCTCAACTTTGTTGAGGATACGAGAAAACATATTATCAGACCGACCACCTTCTGAATCCTTTGGCTTTTGGCGCTTATGGGGAGGCACATACATGTCCTTCTCCCCATCCTTCCAGTTAGGATTTCGGTCCCTCCATTCTCTGTCGCATTCCTTCCAACCATCTTCTCTTGCCCAACCCTGGTTACCACCCTGCATTGGGTAGTTTGAACTATAACCACCGTCTTGGTTGGCTAGAAAATTTACCTCCTCATTATACAAGGCTTCAAACTTCGTCTCATCATGATTTACACACCAAACCCCAACGGCATTAACACTACGGGCACCAGCCCCCATGACATTTTTGGATAAATTGTCAAGTTGTGTCATGATCTTGGCCATGTTTTGGTCTCTCTCATGATCCTTTTCCATCTGCTCCTTGGATAGCTTGAATGTGAGAGTGGAGACCTGGTCTTTGCGGGTGTACCATGAACGTTATCTGGCAAACCATGGGTTGGGCATTGAAGCACCAACTTTTTTAACTGCAGCCAAGTTTCATGCAAAGGCTCTCCTTCTAAACGCTTAAAGCTTTGGATACTGTCCTAAAGAGTCATCATTGTCAAGGGAGGGGAAAATGGCACATTAAATGCTGTGACCAACTCATCCCAAGAAGTGATGGATTCGCGTGGCAACTCGCCAGCCATTTGCACGCTTGTCCCATCAACGAGAAAGGGAATAACCTTAACCGAACTGACTCCTGAAGATGTTTTTGAAAGAGAATGGTCCGCATACATCTACGAAGTTTTGAAGATGCTCGTGAGGATCCTCATGCGCCAATCCACTGAAAAGTCCTTTTAGCTGCAACAGTTGCAACATAGTGCTCGTTATATGGAACACTGCATTTCTTTCGGCTAAAGGTAAACGGATGGCCCCAATACCTCCCATGAGATGGGGGTCATTAATGTTGGGCTCTTGGACATCGTTGAGATTTCTGATGTTGTCTTGGTGGCCAACCTGGTTGCCGTTGCTGCCATTAACACTCATGCTTCCTAAAATATTTACAAAAACCAACGAAACAAAACTACAAATTAAGTAAGTAGAACTACAACTAAGAAGAACAAAAATTTTACTTAACTACAAATTCTCAACTAACATCACTCCCTGACAGCGGTGCCATTTTGATGTTTATGTAATCAAGACATAACTTTCAATTCGAGTGTCTATGATTGTACAATAGTAAAGTAACCCAACCAAGGGTTAGGGTCGAGTCCCAAGGGAGTGGTTTTGAAAATTAATAGAAAAATAAAATTTAGTTCTAATTAGTCATAGCTATAGATATTAATGATTAAAAACATACTAAATCTAAGGGGTGACGCAAGCGTCAATTATCAATGGGGGTTTGTATTCATTAATAACTAAAAATAGCCAAAATATACGAAAATGAGATAGAGAGACGGGATTCTTGGGATGTGATAGGAATACAGAATAAACTAAACTGTCGGGTACATGCTTTTGATAGTAAATTGTTGAGTATTTGGGACTAGGCTAGACTATAGTGGGGGTAAATTCTCTCTTGAGCAACTTCCCCGAATCGACTCGGTTTCTCTCGAACACCAAGTTGCCACTTTAAGCACAATCTCCGCCTTAGCCCATTTACTCTCTCAAGCTGAATGTGTGGGAGAAGGACTAGGATTCACTCTCTTGAGCTGAACCCATGTCGACCCAATACCACCGGCTATCAATTTAGTAGTCTTAGTTTTACGATCTCACTCTTGAGCAAGCCGAAAACACTAAGTTGAAGTCGTATTTGCAACTACAACTCCATTAAGTTCATACACGACTATTAAAAGAAATCACATTTAAACAACAAATAAACCATCAGTAAGCAAGACCCAACAGATAATCTAACCCATATTCACAAAATCACACCCCAAGAATTGGGGTTTTAGCTAGACATGTAAAAGAGGTAAAAATTAATATCAATATCAGTTTACATCAATTGGGTATGAATAATTAAGTCTTAAAACATGTCAAGAGTGAAGAATCTTCAAGACCCAAGTCCAATTTCTTGGAGTTGAAACCCTTTGAATCTTCAAGGTCTTAGAATAAAGTCTCCAAAACCCTCTAAAACTTGAAGCTGGAAATATTCTAAATCTGAATAATAATTGTCTAAGATTTGATACTAAGTTAACAATTTAAACAAGTATTTATAGTGTTTGAAAATTTGTGCTGCAGCGGATCACTCGACACAGTTAGTCGGGATCGTCGATCCACTAGGCGATCTGCCTTTTGGTCGATTTCATCGCCTTCTTGCTTTAGCCTTCAGCATCTTTGCACTTCGATTCATTGGGCGATATAGTACTGCTTTGCGAAACTACTCGGCAACACGCCGACTTCTCCGTTTCATCGCCAACTTGAGATTTCCCTTCAAGGTTCATCACACTGGAACAAAAGAAGATCTTCAGGCTGATTGGTGACTCACCAACTAGGCTCGGCGATCTTCAGGCCTTCATTTCTTTGTTCTTTTCAACTGTCTTGTTTCTTCTTGCCAAGTAGTGTCCATGCTTTATCTCAAACTCCAAATACCTGAAACTTAAGGGTTTTCATTAGATATTGAGACAAAATATGCATTTGAGGACACTAATTATATCAAAATATAGCCCTAAAAGAGTCAAATTTGTGGACTCATCAGTCCCCATACCTAAAATTCTTCCATTCTGGGCTAGAAGAAATCTTATTCATCATTTAACTAACAAACAGGGACCCAAGTGGATCTGGGTACCCAAAACTAACCTTGTTTAATAATTGCAGGATTCAGCGGGAGGAAAGCCAAGACATTAGTACCTAGACAACGCATGCTCAAGACATATGACTGGAGATAGAAAACAATTTCCTCTCACCGAAAGATTTTAAGGGTGCAAACGTAGCCTTTCGGAACGGAAAAATAGGAGAAATACAAGGAATCAGAAAGGTGGGGATCAATCTCAAACAAATAATTGATAATGTGTACTACGTAAATGGATTACAACACAACCTTCTAAGCATATCTCAAATGTGTGATAAAGGAAATACAGTAATATTTACTGCTGATGAATGCAAAGTGGTAAGCTCAACCACAAAGGAAATGGTTCTTCTTGGAAAAAGGCACAAGAATGTATACAAAACAGAGATAATGAGCCTAGAAATTCACTCACATGCCTCAGCGCCATTACCGAAAACTCTCTTTTATGGCACAAGAGGTCGGGGCATATTAGTTTCTCTACAATTAACAAGTTAATAACAGAGGACCTAGTTAGAGGACTACCTGAAAAGAAATTGAATAATGACCAAATTTGTGGTGCATGCACTCAAGAAAAACAGATAAAATCCTCTTTTAAACCTAAGGGAGTAGTTAGCACAACAAAACCTTTGGAACTGCTCCACTTGGATTTATGTGGACCAATGCGCGTGCTAAGTAGATAGGGCAAAAGGTACATATTTGTAATTGTAGATGACTACTCTAGATTTACATGGACTATATTCTTGGCAACAAAAGATGAGACATACGACATGTTTGAAATCTTTGTGAAACTGGTTCAAAAAAAATTAACAGTGAAGTCATTAGCATCAGATCAGATCATGGGTTAGAGGTTGAAAACTCAAAATTCCTAAACGTCTGCACTATCAATGGGGTTGATCATAATTTCTTAGCACCAAGAACTCCACAGCAAAATAGTGTAGTGGAACGCAAGAATAGAACATTAGAAGATATTGCTAGAACCATGTTGATATCAAGCAATTTGCCCAAATCCTACTAGACTGAGGCGATTAACACATCCTGCTACCTCATTAATAGATGCATGATCAGGTCAATTCTGAATAAAAATCCTTACGAGCTGTTGAAGGAAAGAAAGCTGAATCTAGCACACTTTCGACCTTGTAGGTGTACTTGCTATGTGCACAACAATGGGAAGGACATGTTGGGTAAATTTGACGCCAAAAGTGATGAAAGAGTGTTTCTTGGATACTCATCACAAAGTAAAGCATATAAAGTACTTAACAAGAGAACAAATCAAGTAGAAAATGTATGTATGTCATCTTTGATGAAGGGCAGAATCAGATTCATAAAGTAATGGTAGATAATCTCGAGGATTTGGGTATGAATCCACCACGAGGAAATTCAGTCATATGAGAACAAACCTGAGGAACCTCAAAATACACTAAGTCCAGCTACCCATCAAACGGAAGTCACAGCAGGAGATAGTGTAGCTGAAGAACCAGGTTCGCCAACTGATCCCATACAAAGTAGTCAACCAAGCAGTTGGAAACATCAAAGCTCTCATCTTATACAAAACATCCGTACTCTATTGGATTCATGGATTCATACCAGATCAGAACAAGAAACATGTGTGCTTTCTCAACATACTTATCACTGATTGAACCCAAAAATATTAAAGAGGCTCTAAACTGGATCATTGCCATGCAGGAGGAACTGAGTCAGTTTGAAAGAAGCAAAGTCTAGAACCTGGTCCCCAGACCACATGACAAAACTGTGATAGGCACTCCATGGGTTTATAGAAATAAGCTTGATGATCAAGGGAAAATCACTAGAAATAGGGCAAGACTAGTTGTACAAGGGTACAATCAGGAAGAAGGAATTGACTATGATGAAACCTCGCACCCATAGTAAGAATGGAAGAAATAAGGATGCTTATAGCTTTTGCTACTCACAGGGAATTTAAATTATATCAGATGGATGTAAAAAGTGCCTTTTTTAAACAAATATGTACAAGAAGTATATGTGAAAAAACCACCTAGGTTTGAAGACCCTGATCATCCTAAATCTGTCTATAAGTTGGACAAAGCACTATACGGGCTAAAACAAGCCCCAAGGGAATGATACGATCGCTTGTCTAAATTTCTCCTTACACATGGGTATTTAAGAGGAAAAATAGATAACACCTTATTCCTTCGAAAATAAGGTAACGACCTACTCATTTTTCAAGTATACGTAGATGATATTATATTTGGGGGAACAAATGCTGCACTTGGAACTGAATTCGCGCAACTAATGAACAGTGAATTTGAGACGAGTATGATGGGTGAACTAACCTTCTTCCTAGGCCTCCAAATCAAGCAATCTCTATCAGGTACATCAATTCACCAGCAAAAGTACATCAAGGAATTACTAAAGAAGTTTGAGATACATGAAGCTAAGACAATTGACACTCCTATTAGTACTACAACTAAGCTCGACAAGGATGAAACTGGCTCTCACGTAAATGACACAAAATATAGAGAGATGATTAGATCTTTTCTCTATCTAACTGCCAGAAGACTCGATATTATGTTCAGTATTGGCTATGTGCCAAAATTCAGTCATGTCCCAAAGAATCCCATCTAAAAGCTGTCAAAAGAATATTTTGGTATCTCAAAGGAACCGTGGAGCTGGTGCTGTGGTATCCCTCATGTGACTCATTTGATCTAGTGGGATTTGCTAATGCCGACTATGCTGGTTACCTGGTTGATAGGAAAAGCACATCTAGAATGGCACACTTTTTGGGATCTTGTATTGTTTCATGGGCAACCAGAAAACAAAACTCAGTCGCACGTTTAACTCAGTGGTTGTTGCTTCATGTTGTGCCCAATTATAATGGATCAAATAACAACTAGAAGATTTTGGAGTAAAAGTAGGTTGCATTTCCATCATGTGTGATAATACAAGTGTCGTCAATATGGCAAAGAACCCGTTTTAGCATAAACGCACCAAATATATAGACATTCGGCATCGCTTCCCTAGGGACAATGTTGAAAAAAACCTCATAGTAATGACATTTTGCACAACTGAGGACCAGATCGCTGATATTTTAACTAAGGCACTTGGAAGAGACCCTTTTCAAAAAAATTGACTAGCTTTAGGGCTCGTTTTTCAGGACTAATATAAGGAGACTAATATAACTAACTCGCATTGGTACCTCACTGCAGGTATACACAGAAACAATTTACACACTATGATAAAGGTCTAATGATATTACCCTTAGTTTCCTATAACTATGAATCAGAAGAGCCACTGTAGCATGGATTAGGTTTTCATCCTTACAGGTATGCACTACTCCTCAAACTACTGAATGTAACATTACTTCATAAGCATTAAAATATGTCTGGAAAAAAATATACTCTAAGTACCTGGTCCTTATTTCCCAAGTCTCTCTTCAACACCTATCGTTTTGGCGGGAAACATTCATCATAAATAACCCATTATACTAATCCCTCTTGATTTGACAACCGTCTCTTGGACTTCCCCAGACTTACAAATTAGAAAAACAAAAAGGGCCATCATTACGACTCTACTTCCAAGTTTTCCTCTTCATCTCCTTCACCAATCTCACACACAAACCCCAAACTACTTTCACCATAGCCTTCTCTTTTCATCTCGTTGATTACTTCGACGATGATGAACCCATCATCTCACCGGAAAAACACCCCTCTCCGAAACCACCCATGGCTCTCTCTCAGGGGGAATGTGTCTTCGCTACCACCCTACCTTCATTAATCTTTCAAACTCCCCAGCAACCAATTGTGCCACCACTACCATTATCACCTTTCACCCCTTAGCATGCCTCAAATGAACCTTTCCTTCATCTCTGTCTTCCAAACACCTTGATAACTCTCTCTTCTCTTTCCAAACACATATTCTCTCTCCTGAATCACCCAAATCTCCCAACTTACAAAACCCTAACTCTCCCCCACAATCCTCCCCAAAGAACGTGAACTCACATCTCTCCGCCCCTCTTTCCCCTTTTGATGCTCCCAAAATATCCCCCCCTCCACTTCAAGCAAATGGGTCCCCGAAGACCTCGCAAGCACATCGTTGTCAAACAAGCGGCTCTCCGACCTCCTCGTACTAGAAGTGTGAGTCAAGCTCGCCTCAAGATGCTTGTTGAGTCAAGCAAGAAACGTCGTCGCACCGGTAAGTCCCTCGTTCGTTCTCCAAAGACTCTGATTATTCTGGATACTGATGAAGAGGGTGCTGAGTCTGTGTATTCCTCTACCCCTTCCCCATCCCAAACCCTTACTAAGAATGAGATTAAGTTTCTTGCCATGGGGAAGAAAGCCTACTATAAATCCAAAATTGTCTTACGGGGTAGAACTATTCATTCAGAAATTAGGGAGATTTTGGCCATCAAAAAATTACTGGCCCTATTTGCGGCTCAGGGGTGGGTGGATGTGTTCTTAAACACTGAAGATATGGTCTATGATAATGAAGTGATGGAGTTTTATACTAACTTGATTGTGATTGACAATATTGTGGCTACTTCATCTGTATATGGTGTGGACTTAGTATTTGACAAGGTTAGGTTGGGTGAGATCTTTCACATACCATGTACTAGAGTATAACTGGACGAAGGATGTAAATTGTGTGCTCACTTCAAAATTCTCACAAGGGAGGGTTACTGTTCGTCCTAAGAAGGTGTTAAAAGTGGAGATTTCGTTTCACAAATTAGTGTTTGAAGTGGTTCATAAAGGTATACTACCTAGGGGCGAACGAAGCCATGAGGCTTCCTTTAGGGATATGGGCATTGGTCATGCCTTAGAAAACATGGACCCAATTGACTGGCCCTCTCTGATGATCAGGCATATGGCCAGAGTTGTTGATCCCAAAAGGCCTCATCAATTGGCCTATGGAAATTTGTTGACTACTGTGTTTAGGGAGTTTGGGGTGCCCCTTAATGAAGGCCGGCTTTTGAACAAGAATGACATGTTCACCAAGTCTACTCTAGCTAAATCCAATCTTTTGGAAGCTGCGGACCAGGTTCATGTTGCCCCTCCTCGTGTTGCTGGACCTGTTGCTAGTCTTCTCAATAAACTCAATGTGGCTAGAGCTCAAAATGAGGAGTTACGGGGTGAAGTTCTCACTCTTCAGACAAGGTTAGCTGATTCTCAGGGGGAAGTTTCAAGGTTGAAGGATCAACTTATCAAGCATCAGCTTGACAGCAATGCTCGTATGGATCACATGTTGCAAGTCCTTACTTCTGCTTCCACCCATCCTAACCCTTCTTCCTCAGCCTACTAGATCCTTTCTTTTCTTTTTCAGACAATGTTAATGCTTGTGGTGTTTTGCCTTTTTGTTTTGTAGTTTGATGTAGCCTCTTAGGCTAACAATCTAGTGCCTAACTGTTTTGGTTTGTTTCTCTAGGTTTTTTTGCGTTGGTTTATATGATTTTGGTTTGGATGGCTAATATCCTTAGATTATGGTCACTCTGTGCTATTTTGTTCTTGTATTGCTCTATATGATTTGAGTTTGTTACATTTTTCTCCTTATCGTTTGCTCCTCTAAGTCTTTATGATATGTCAAAAGGGGGAAGAGTTGTACAGCAGGTACACAAGTGTCATGGTGTGTTTTTATTTGTCATCATCAAGAAGGGGGAATCTGATGAGAAATGACATGGTCATACAAATGCTTTTGATGATGACAAAATATGAACCAGGTGCATATGTACATGGACTGAATAAAAATAAGAAGCAGCAGAAATAAAGGCGCACGTGTACGAAATAATTAGCAAAGTCCAAATCAATAAAGGATAGCAGCAGCACTCCGAGTCAAAGATGGTAAACAAATATAATAAAGAGAGTTAGAGACAAATACGGAAAAGGAAAAACGCAAAGTCCTTTCTGTATCAAAGTCGAAGAAGGAAAACGGTGAATCCAAAGTCTCTATATAAGGCATAAAAACGAGACAAGAAAATTTGTCTTTGCCATTCAAGAAAAGAGAGAAAAAGTGAGAGAGAGAACAACAGCAAAGGCAAGAGAGTCATGTCAGGAAGAGACCAAAAGAATCTTAGAGTTGGGAATTCTTTTGAAATAGTTGAGTTGCATTGATTCTTAGTTGAATCAGTGTTTGTGAGTGACTTTGTGAGGTTTGTAAACAAGGAGTGGATTTGGCTTCTTGTAGAATCTAGAAATTGTGAGTCTTGTAACCAAGAAGTGGGTTTGACTTCTTGGGGTATTGAGTAAGTCGATTATAGTTAATCGAGAGTTGTTTGAGTTTTTGATTATCGAGTTATAATCGTGAAATAATTGTGGAAGAATAAAATGAAATTTTTCCTTCCTTGAGTGAGGAAGGTTTTCAAGAACAAGTTTTGTTTGCTATTAGTGCTCTTTCGTAGGCAAATATACAAGAACCTGGTTCTTAATCTAGGGGTAAGGTTTCTTCAATACTAATTAATGTGAATTTACGTTCACAGGTGTTATTGATTTTTAGTGTATTAATCCATCATGCTTTGGCTCAAGAACGAGCTACCGTAAGTTGGGCAGCACCAAAACCATCACATGGACTAAATACCTCCTTGTTGCTATGTCTTTAGTATTGTTTATTATTTTGGTTTGGTGTGTTTATTTATGTTATCATCGTTGTCGTTCTGTTAGGTCAGGTGTTCCTGCTCCTGCTCAAATGAAGGATGCTCCGGTAGATATAGAGATGTAGAATACTCTTGAATCAGTATTGTATGTAGTTTTGAGTATTTGTCCCGTGTATTATTGATATTTGTAATTTTTCTTAAATGTTTTGTGTTTGATTTGTATTAGAATACACGCTATGAAATTTCAAAATTTTTGCAAGTTGATTTACTAGTGAACTATTTTGTCCAACAAATGAATGCAACTCCAATACAAATAAATGAAAAGTTTTAAAAAGTTTATGAGTATTGATAGTATTTAATTCGAACGGTAACAATTTCAAATTATAGATAGAGTTCATACAGAGACGCTCTGAAAATTAATGTTAATTTAGAAAAAAAAAATATCAACATAGGAAAAGAGTCCAAAATTTATTCATGCACTCAACAACTCTGTATCGTCCAAATTTGTTGTAATACGCGTGAAAAATAAGATAGACAAACAATTTTTTTCCCTTTTTTCTTTAGTCAAACTTTTTTTCCCTCAATAAATCTGAAATTTCAATTTGTTTTTTTATTTGAGACAATATCGAAACTATATACGAACTTGATGCAAAGTCTATATTCGAGCATTGGCTCGAGTTGACAACTCGTTCGACCATGCACCAAATTCGTCATGATCACAACTTTGTTTCAATTCGTCAAGTATATGGATCGAGAGTCAGGTAGAGATCTCTGGCCAGTTCTTCGGATATGATCCCGATTCAAATGTTGGATCATGACCGACTTATATCAAAAGTTGTTATGGTTATACTATTTTGTTGTTAGACAAAAATACCAAAACATGTTTATTTATTTACTCATTTGTCCTATGAAAAAAGTTCTATTTTCTGACCTAGTAGACCCCACATGCTGCAAATATTACATTTATATTGCGCTCGTCTTATTTTTCAATTGCAAAAAGTGTGCTTCTGCTTAACTAGAATTTCTTTTTCAAAAAAGTGGGTCTCCTTTAAAAAAATTATTTTGAATGAGGTACAACCAACAAAACTTGTATGAAGATCCACTAACTTTTCGACATGTGAACCGTGGGCCCAAACTGTCAGGTATGGCTGAAAAATGAAACCAAAAGGATAGAGAATGTAAAGTTCGAGTGAAAATTACAAGACAATTGTAGGGTCCACGTTAAATTCAATTAAATAATAGACCACTCACCTTACTTTTGGTACAATTTAGCAATGTAGTAATGGTCCCTAGTCTTGTTTGGCTTTATTAGATATATCCACCAAAGATGACAAACAATAACACTCGAGACCAAATATTTCAAAGCCCATTTCGGATCTTCCAGTGATGCCCACCAACTTACTGGATCCACATATTGTGTTGTTCTGTGATGCACAAAATCTAAAGTTAGTCATACTTGTATAACCTGTTTGTACGCCAAAATACTATTGAACTTGGAAGACAACAAAAAATAAAGACATAAATAACGAATACATAATTTCTCAACTATGACCAGAAGAGTAGTTAAAAAAAACTTTTGAAAGTCATACCTTAATCCACAATATAAGAGACATTCCACGAAGCTTTGGGCAACTACAATAAAAAATGAATTCTCATTTTAACTTAAAGAAGATTGTATCAATTATCTTAACGTGTGCATGTGAATCTCGTGCACTCGTGCTTCTTGACGTCGTGCATCTTGGCGTCACACGTGCATCTCGTGCGTTACATGTGCATCTCCTGACAATAAGTAATGATTTGTCGTACATTACAACTAATTTACAAACCTGCATGAGACATGAAATTATGATATTCAATTATTTTAATAATAAATCTACCAAGACTATATAGTAACAATATGAGTCATAGTCCCTGCCTCGCATGGGCACGCCCTATCGAGTATACATAAAATATATAATTGAGGAACTTTAATCGCACTTAAACCAAACATTGTTAATGATAGTAGAAAATTATGATATGGATAACATGCATGTATGGATCTTTTACCTCCAAAATATGCTAGTTATAGAATCATAGGCTTAATTTTGACTATGAAAATGCAGGCGTTAAGAAAGAATGTGAAACAAAGTCAGACACCCTTCACATTAAAAGTCAGTGATTTTCGGACATGATTCACGTAATGCTAACGGTAAGAAAACAGATCCTAATGAACATTGAAAATAGAAATGAGCTAAATAAAGCGAAATAGAAAAAAACAAACCTGAAACAATTTTGCCGGAAAAGTCTGCTAACAATTTTTGAAGTTGCTCAGGAAATTGAAGGATCTTGCAGCAGTGGATTTGCGGGCAGTTTGCTTGGTACAGGCCATTTTTTATTTTTCACTTAAGAAAATTCGACTTCTGTTTCAATGGTGACCATCACTCTCTTTCTCTTGCTTGCTTTAGTTCGCACAGGATTTTAAGTATCACAAAAATTCATTTCTCATTTTAATTTGTTTTCCTCACTTAATCTTTCAGCAGAAAATTTGAAATAGACAAGTTCATAATATTATTAATATAAATAAAAATGACATCTCCTATGCTAATTAAATCTGATATGTAATTCCAATTAAAAGAAAGATTAAAGACTATTCAATTTTACTAAAACATATGTCAAAATAACATGTTTAGTTTTTTCCTATAGTGAAATTTAATCGAACTACTAACTATTTCAGTCGTTTCTTTATATAGTAAATTCAAGTTGAACTACTGTACATCTTGATCGGTGGAAATCAAATGAAAATTGTTGTGTCAAGAGAGAACAACCTCCTTTAATTACAATTAGCAAAGCATTTATTTGTCATAGAAAGATTCTGAAACCAATGATTAAAACACAAAAATAACTCATTCATATTTTCAAGACATGCCATAATCTGGAAAATATCACGTGGGCATTTTAAAGAGTTAAATTTTATTAGAATTCAGCCGTTAGTTTGAGCTCAAAAACAAACCTTAATTGCATGTTTATCTCGACTTTCTTTTAACTAAAACTCCTCCTTTTGCTTCTTAATCTCAGCTTTAATACACAATTTGCAACAAAAGATGGAGGCATCTATTTTACTGGAACGTCTAGTAACTCAATCATATTTTCAACTTTCAACTTGATTTGTCCTTTTCCTTTATTTATATTTAACTAGATTTACAGCACGTGGTAACGTTGTGTTGAGATGTTGTTATTGTCCCCTGATATGGATCTGGTTATGGGGCATTGTAGTGTAAAATCGAATATTTTCTTCCTACGACCTATGGTGTTGGTTCGTTAAGAGAGAATTTGCAATCTCTTGAATTTGAAGTACTCAAAGTCTTAGTAATTTCTGCATAAGATTTCGCTGAATTCGAATACACTAAATACAACACTGGTGGATTAACCACCCATCTGAATACTGCTGCACAGAAAATGAAAACATAAATACTTAAAGCCCCCAAGGCCTAGCTCGAGTGGCAAAAGGTGGAGAATATGTTATTTAAATAGTTCAAAATGATAAATTTAATTACTTTTCTCGTAGATTTGTTGAGAGTCATAGCTAAGAAAAGTGAGGTGAAAAACACTAATTGTTTCGCTAATAAATTTCTTCTCTTTGGTTGTTATCATCACATAATTGTTATTACGTTATATGCTCGTATATTAACTCTGTTTTCAAAAATGACCTTCCGATTCATTACACTATCAACCACATAATAACCATCAAAGACCACATATGTGTGATTTCATTATTGTCATGAGATGCACGTGTGTCACACAGGATGCACGTGTGATGCACATGTGACACACAAAATGCACTTGTAATGCATGAAGATGCTCAATCTGTTGTTCTTATATTTGAGTAAGAAGATTCGAGAGCATATTTTTAGTGTGATTTGTGTTGGATTTTGAGGCAAAAAATAAAATAGAGTGGACACTATCGGTGATTAGCTATCCCCTATGAACATGCCTCATCAGATCGAACTTGGTAAGTGTGATTTGTGCTTCTGCTTCACTAGCAACTCTTTTCCAAAAAATGAGCCCCCTTTATTTTTACGTGATACCTTTGTACTTTTTCTAGGCTTAAATGTCCCATCAGTTAAACTGAGGTATAACTAATCAAATTTTATAGTTGATTTTTTTTTTCCATTTATTTTAAAAAGTTACAACTAATCAATTTTTATACCAACAGTTAAGGAATAATAAGGAAGAAGTACAACTAAGTAATGTCACCAATTGTAATTGTAACGATTAGGTTCCGTCGTCGTTATAGAAAGCCAACGGTGAAAAATTTTGGGTCGGAAAACTTTTTTGGTAGTAACTTGAAATTTCCCAACCTAGTGCAGATTTGGATGAAATCGGACTCATTAAAGTCTAGGGAAATCTGGTAGAAATTGGGTGATATAATTATGAAATTGATCACATGAGTAGATATCGAAGACGTTAAGGAACCCGTACGACTTTACAAAATTGAATTCGGGCGAGTAGAACTCCCAAAATTGATCTTAGCGTGAACGGATAGTTTCTAAATGTCGTTGGTTGAAGGTATGTTGTGAAATGGGGGTTTGGAATTCTTAAATCGACTCACTGGTTCCGTGCAAACCGTTGTGATGGAATTATTCCCGCCAGGGCGGGGACGCTGTGGTGGGCTGGGGGCAATCATAGCGGGACAGTCACGATTTAAGTCGGAAATAAACCCCAAAACGTCGTTATTCTGCAACTTTTGAACTTGAGAGCTAAGGAATGAACCAGGGGTTTTCTTGACAGTTTTCCACCATTCTTGCGGCTAAATGTAAGATTTTAAATCCCTCAATCCATTTTTCGATCCGTGGAACTTAATCTAATGGGTTATTATAGATGGGGAGAGTTTGATCTAGAAATTATGGTGGAGAAAGCCCTAATCTGGGTATAGGATCATGGGTATGATCTAAGCTTGATGGCATTGTTAATAATTCGGGTAATTAGTTATTATTTATTGATTCCCGTGTTATATTGATCGTTTGTAAACCAAGAACAAGCGGAACGAATCCGAAAAGGGAAGAAGCAAGTTTCTTAGGGGTTTTAAGCTTGTTTCAAGGTAGGTGATGGTTGTGATTTCATGATTGTGTGATATATGTTTGCTTCATTATAGTGCATGTATGTTTGTGAATGTTGCGTTATTGATCACACTTGTTGTAAATGAGGATAGATGAATGATGAATGTCATGAATCATGACTACTTGATTGTATGATTATGAGAATATACTTGTGATTGTGGCTTGTGGCTTGTTGAATGGATCGGGTGTTGCATTCTGACACACTAACTTGGATCGGTTGCTACATTCCGGCATAAATATGGGATCGGTTGCACGTTCTGGCATAAATATTGGATCGGGTACCACGTTCCGATATGCTAACTGTTTGGGTTTGGGTTCCATGAGAGGACCAATGAGTTGACGTAATTGTGTATCTTGAGAAATGTGAAATTATACGTTGTTCGTAAATGATGATGATATTGTAAATTTTCGATGTATGCATGTTATTATTATGTTGTATTGACTTATATATGTTGCACTTAGTAGGATAGCTGCATGATCCTACCAATACACTGTGGTTGTGTACTGATACTGCACTTGCTCTTTCTTTGTTGAGTACAGGGCATCTTCAAGCTGCTATTGACAGACCTCGTTTAGAAGATCAATGATCTCTTCGAATTCAAGGGTGAACCAGTTCTTCTGGACTGCCATGAGTTCTCTTCTTGTTCAGTCCATTTCATTCGGACTTAGAGTAGTTCATTAGTTATCTTATGCTTAGTTGGGTTGTACCCATTTTTCCTTTAGACTTTGGTTCATTGTTAGAGTTTTGGTCCATTGACTTTCAGGTTCTAGGCGTTACTTCTGCATTCGTTTTAGTTGATAGACTTTTGTTTAGAGTTTATGGGAACTCCCATTTCTTTCCTTAGTATTTAATTTGCTTCTGTAACTTAAATGCTTAGTTTTTGGATTAGTTGTTTGATTTGGATTGCAGTAGTGGTTCTCCCACCGGAGGTTTAGTATGGGTGTCAATCACGACGGTCGGGATCGTGACAAAGTTGGTA
Source organism: Solanum stenotomum (assembly GCF_019186545.1). Lineage (NCBI taxonomy): Eukaryota > Viridiplantae > Streptophyta > Magnoliopsida > Solanales > Solanaceae > Solanum > Solanum stenotomum. Next base: position 45,258,739 of record NC_064291.1, read on the forward strand.
TTAGAGCCTAGGTCGTTGATCTCGATGTACCAAAATGAGTCTAGTAGAGTCTTGCGGAACGGTACGAAAACGTCTGTACTTTTCTTCGAGAGGCTATAGAACTTTAGGAAATCTTTCTACTTTCTTTTGTCTCCATTCGTGCTATAACTTGATTCCAATTGGTATCAGGTGATTCAAATTGGTATCTAACCTCCTTCACTCTTCTGTCCGCATATGGTTAATATTATATTCAACGGCGTCAGACTCGTAGCTCCCGTCAATGCTCCAACTGAGAAATCTGCAGCGAGAGGTTATGGTCGAGGTAGGGGTAAATAAAGAGCTAGGGGTAGAGGCCGAGGAAAGGCAACACCTACTAGGGATGGAGCACCGGTTGGAGATGCTCCCAGAAATGAGGCCCCTCCTGCAGATCATGAAGAGGTAGAGGAGAACATAAAGGTTGAAAATTTTGAGAAGGTTTGACAAAAGGAAGAGGTGCGGAAGTCGTTTGATAGATAATTTCATTTTCCAAACATATTTCCACAAATGGAGATTCATATTCACCACCGCTATCACTTTTATCATTTTTATCTTTTTATCCAACTGATTTTCAACTTCAGTTTTGTATTGCCTAAATGCTTCAATTGCTTCATGCTTACTTGACAGCAAATAAACATAACAATATCTAGTGCAATCATCAATAAAAGTTATGAAATCCTTTTTTCCACCACGCGTTGGTGTTGATTTCATATCACAAATGTCCGTGTGAATCAAATTTTAAAAAATTAGAATTCCTTTCAACAGATTTATATGGATGCTTAGCAAACTTAGCTTCCACACATATTTGACATTTGTGTTTTATTGTACTTAAAATTAGGCAATAATTTCAAACTAATCAGTTTTCGCAAGGTCTTATAATTGACATGTCCCAAACGGTCATGTCATAAACCACTCGACTCAAGCAAGTAAGCAGAACAAGAACTTTTATTATTAGCAATAGCTATTACATTGAGCTTAAACAAGCCCTCGCAAAGGTAGCCCTTTCCAACATACACTTCATTTTTACTAATTACAACTTTGTCAGAAACAAATACACATTTGAATCCATTTTTAGTAAGAAGTGGAGTAGAAATCAAGTTCTTTCTTAATTCTGGAACATGTAGCACATTCTTGAAAGTCATCACCTTGCCAGATGTCATCTTCAAGAGAACTTTGTCCATTCCTTCAACCTTTGTAGTTGTCGAGTTTGCCATGTAAATCATGTCATCACCTTGAGTAGGCTCATATGATGCAAAAAGTTCTTTGTTTGTGCATACATGGTGGGTGGCACCGGAGTCTATCCACCACTCTCTTGGATTGCCAATAAGATTGCATTCAGAAAGCATAGAACATAGATCATCATCTTCAAATTTAGGAACATTTGCTTGATCTTTCTTCTTTGCTTTCTTGGGAGCCTTACAATCTGTAGCCCTATGACCATTTTTGCCACAATTAAAGCAACTACCTTTGAATTCCTTCTTAGGTTGACTACTTTGTTGTGCAGAGTTTGCCTTTCTCATTTTAGATCTTCTATCTTCAATAATATTGGCTCCTAATAATGTTGAATTTCCAAGAGACCTCTTCTCTGCAACCTTGTTGTCCTCTTCAATTCTCAATCTTACAATGAGATATTCAAGGGACATCTCATTTCTCTTATGCTTTAAGTAATTTTTGAAGTCTTTCCACAAAGGAGGTAACTTCTCAATCATAGAAGCTACTTGGAAGGCCTCATTAGTCACTAGATCTTCCGCAAGGAAATCATTGATAATCAATTGCAATTCCTGAACTTGAGTAACAACATATTTTTTATCTATCATCTTGAAGTCCAGAAACTTTGCCACGATGAATTTCTTCAATCCGACATCCTCCATCTTATACTTCTTTTCTAAAGCATCCCAGAGTTCTTTGTAAGTTTTCATATTACTGTTCACATTGTACAAGTCATCATGAAGCCCATTTAGAATATAGTTCTTGCATAAGAAATTAGAATGCTTTTAAGCTTCAATAATCATAATGTGTTCACCTTCCGGAGTTGAATCTGCTAACTCAGGAACACTTTCGTCGATGAATCTTTGTAGACTCAAATGTAACATCTCGCAATTTGAAATGTCTAGGAAGAAGCTCAGAACTGGAAATATTCAAATTTTTGGAAATAAGGAAAGAGTTGAGTTTTGGCCAACTTCAAACGGACATAACTTCTATCTCAGGATGAGTTAGGGGTACTTACAGATATGGTAGGAAAGATATTGGAATGATCTTTCCAACGCCCTGAGTTTGTGCAATTCCGAGTTCGTATGAGTGAGTTACGCCCATTGGAAGTTGGGTTGTTCAAATAAGGAAATGTCCAATCCGAATTTTTGAAGGGTATTTCAGTCCTTTCCTTATCCAATTAATTTAGTTCGTTTAGTGAATTAATTAATGGTCAAATCAGAATGAGATCAGTTTATTCAATTGGAAATTCACGCTAGGGCTTGGAGAAAAGAGAAAAGAGGAGAAAGGAGAAGAAAAGGTCAAGGTTCGCCAAGAACGATCGATTTTGGTTGTGGATTCGGCAAGGAATTCATCTTACAAGGTATGTGAGTCTTTCATAGAGTTGGGTTCATTCACCCACGTGCCAAACATCTTTAGTTCAGCGAAATTTTTCCTAAAAGAGTTTGAAAGTTGATGTTCATGACATGTATTCTTGAATTTGAATGTCGTTCTTGAATTGGGCTGAATTGAGGAGTTTCAGAGATTTTTACGGTGTGTTTTAGAGTTGTTTTGAGTTAGGTTCTGGAGTACATATGTTGGGTATCAGAATCTAAAATGAATTTGAGATCAATAGTCAAGTTTAGGCGAATTGGGGCGGTAAAATGGACAAGGAAAAAGTCGAGCGTGATCTGCCACGCAAGTCCGTGTCGCGGACTTGCTCCCTCAGTGACCAAAAATTTTCTCCGCGTCGCGGTTAAGACGCGGACTCCTCTGTCTCAAAATTTAATTTCGCAAGAAATTATTTAAAACACCTCTAAGTCGCGGACTTGTTCCAAGACTGTGATTTCGTGACTTTTCTCATGTTTAGCTATTTTAAATCATTCATAAACATCATGAGATCTTTCCAATCACAAATCACAATCCTTGAATCCATAATTCAATTCAAGGATCAGTTAAGAGTCGAGTCAAGAGCAGTTAAGATCAAAGTCAAGAAAAGTTCTTAGAGTTTTCCAAAAGTTTTTTCCAAATGTTCTAACTTTGTTTTAAGACTTAAAGTTCAAGTTGAGTAAAGAGTAAAAAGTAAAGTTTGAAGTCCATTTCTTCAAAAGTATATGGGGACTATGTATTCCCAACGGGTTTAAAAAATTTTCACATTTAAACAAGAAAGAAAACCTAGAATTCCAAAGAGCCTTCGAGATAGTTTTCAGAAAAGAGTAATCGCTTTCTAAATGAAGCAAGAGGGGAAACTTTGATTCCCAAGATAACCTTTGAGCTAAGTTTTTTAGCACTAATCTCAAATCACAGAAGAAGTATGTTTTAAACATAAAGAGTTGGTATCATATTTTGGGAGTAGTATTGAGCACCGATATGGGGGAGCGTTTGGAGAACCCCTGGACCCCATAAATCATGTAGCCATCATGGGTAGAAAAGGCTCATACTTTTTAGATGAACCCTTAGTGCTTTTTAGCATAGACTAGTGGATCCACTTAGTAGTTCAGGTTCTATACCTTCGGCAAGGTATAGGATGGCCCTGGCAGCGTGGGGCTAAGAAACGTTGTATCATCACTATAGCTCTTAAGTGATAGTTGTCAGTTAGAGAAACTCCCACAACAGTATTTTATATTTTTATATACATCAGAAATATTTGTATTTTCATATACAAACTGATTTCATATTGTATTTTTACATACATACAGAGTTATTATTGTATTTCTAAATACACAGAGTTGACATCATGTTTTAAACAACTTTTCTTTATGTTGCACTTGTTTTTAAACTGCTTTATATTGAAATGAGTTCATTAACTTGAGTTAAGTTATTCAGGAGTTGAGTAAAACCAAGGTAAGTGTTTCTTTAATATCTTTTTCAAGCTTAAGTTATGTTTAGCATTCCAAGTTGCATACTCGTACATTCAATGTACTGATGCCAGTTGGCCTGCATTGTCTTATGATGTAGACGCAGGTAACCAAGATCAGCATCCAGTGCATCGTTGATCCAGTTGAGCTTCAGAGTTGTTGGTGAGCCTCCTTGCTTCTGGAGGATTCCCCTTTTTCATTACTTTATCATTTTAGTTCATTAGGATGTCGTGGCCCTATCCCGACATCCATCTCAGTTGTTTTAGAGGATTCATAGATAGTCAGTTAGATGTTAGTTCATTCGTCATTATTTTATTATTGTCTTGTGTTCAGATTTGAGTTCCCACTTTGACTAAGTTAAATGTTTATTTTCTTAAAACATTATGAGTTTAGTTTTGGGCCATGTTGAGTTATCTTGTATTTGGATTCTCTTTCGTATGTCTAAGTCTTCCGCTGAGTAAGTAAGCCAGGCCAAGGTTTGTTTGGGGCCAGCAATGGTTCTCAAGTGCCAGTCCCGCCCAGGATGTAGGCTCAGGGCGTGACATCAAAGTAGTTAATAAAATAGCATCTTTTGTTGTCATCTCTTGAAATCTATGCCAGTAAATTTTCCAGGTTTTTCAATCGATGTTATAGCAGGTGCAACGCTTGTACGACTCAACGAAGCAATATTCATTGCACCAATTTTCGATGTTGTATCATCCATGACTTCAATTGCATTAGTCATCTTGCTGTCAAAAAGACAAGCACACTTAGTGTCTTCAAATAAAGACTTGATCTTTATTTCCAGTTTGTTTCTAGTTTAACGATGAAGTTTATAACTCTCAATCGTTAACCGAATGAACTTTGATTTTCTAACGAACTTATTAGGTTCTCCAAGTCAGTATCAAGTTCAAACAAAGCATAAAACCACAAAGGTTTTAATCTCCAGAAACCAATTATAAATAAAGTATTGTCATATATTTCTTCATATTTAAAACGTTAAAGTTTCAATAAACAATTACACAATAAGATAATCATAATTTCCTTAAGATTGTTAAATATCGTACTGCAAAATCTATTTTTCCAACAAAATAACTTCAACCAAATTTCATACAAATAAAGAAATTTATAATATGAAGTTAAATAAATTTTGGAAACAAAAAAATACATAAAATCAACAAGATGAAAGGAAGAAGAGTCAAGTCCTCTGAATTCAGAGAGTTTCCTTAAGAAAGTATTCCCCTCAAGTACCTGAGGTTATGGAATATATCCTCCCAGGGTAAAATGATTCACGACAAACAAATAGTGGTACCTCAAATTTATTGTCCAGCGAACCACTCAATGGCTTGTAATCACACTTGAAATTTTTGGAAAAGCAGAAACTTTTTTTTTTCTTACTATGTAGTGTTTTTCTTCTTGTAAACTTGTTTTAAACTTATGTTAATATCTTAGAAAGAATCAGATATTTATAGCCTATAGGTGAGCACAATCATTCATGCATGATATGTGAAAAGGTAGCCTAAAATTACGAAAGGTTGCATTCATCTGTCATGAGTATTCATGAATGGAATAACCTCATTCATACTTGCAGCACTTTCACATTTTTAATTCACCATTCTTTATTATATGTACCATCATCCATTCACACATTATACAATGAACCCAACAATAACTTATAAGGAGACAAACTCTCCAGCTTTCTACATAACATGTTAATGTCATATTCAACTAATTAGTTTCACTTGCATCTTTCTTCACTACTATAGTGCTAATCTTTTTTTTGGTTTCTTATTGATAGTCTTTATCTATGAATACTAAATGAGTAAATTATAAAAGGAGGCAAAAAAAAAATTCCAATTACACACAAACAATAAGAGTGATATCCCAATGAGTTATTTAGCACCATATTATTGAATGTGAAGATATTAGTGTTATATCACTTACTGATACTATCAAATATCAAAGACAATGCAAATGCACGAGTACATATATAGTATAGGCAATAAAGCTAGGGTGTTAAGAGTGTAGTACTGACAACAATTCTTGTTTTTTCTCTGGATATATCTTCAGGCTCATCTTGATGTTCTAATACGAAGATAAATTTTGACATAAAAGGGGTTCAATTTCTTAACATAAAGGATTGAAATAACAGAGGTTGACTTAAAACGTTACCTAAAATAACGTTTTAAGCATGTTTACTCTGTCAGTCATCTGTCCTTTTGTCATTGAATATTTTTGAATAAAATAATACTTAATACGTTACTGTCAAATACGTTCATCCTTGTTTTGTAAAAAAATTAAAAAAAAAACATATTATTTTGGTGAATTGATTTAAATAATGGCTTATTTCGGTCAAAACCAGGTGCAACAATGTTGGATACACATAAGTTGTACATGTATATAGTTAAGAGTTCTTATATCTGAGTTAAGATTATATGTATCTAGGAGATAAATTTCAGATGCTAAATAAAGAAGGAAGAATTTTGATTTTTTTTACTTTTTTTTTTATTAATGATAAGACAAATGTTTATTTGATCTACCGTCGTGATTTGTTCTTAAATTCGTGCGTTTGAGTCACATTCCATATTTAGATACACATAATTATATGTATAGACTTATTATGTATTCAGGATACAAATTTTGAATATAATGTATGAAATTGATACTTTATACATCAAATTAATACTAGATACATATTAAAGATACAGGAAATTAATACTAGACACATATAACAAATACACGAAATTAATACTAGATACTTCTATGATACATATGAATGTACTTGTATGATACTCATGTAACTAGTGTTTAGTTTGTTGGATACATCATATATTGATAATAGATGCATCAAATTAATGAATTTATTATTTTAAGAGTAATAAAATGAAATTAATCAAAATACATGACCAAGATATACATAGCTTTGTCTTTTATTAATATTATTAATGAATTTATTATTTCAAAGAATAATAAAATAAAATTAACTAAACATAGATACACTCCTTGGTTTTCGCCTTACATTAAGGGATTTGATTAAATTAAATTTTCAGAATTGTCCATTCGCGAGATACATGTATCTCGTGGATTCAAACTCATGTATTCTAAGCATGAAATATGGTAGAGGAAGTAATATTTGAAACTATCGGGAATCTTAGTAATTGATACTTAAACTAGTGGGATTTATGTAGTTTGGTCTAGTAAAAAAAAAAAAAAGAAATTGACAAATATATACAACTCTTAGATTATATTGGCATGTTTTAGTCATATAAATATTTAGCAAACAAAACCCTAAAAAGAATGACATTTAATAGTCATACGCTATTTTGCACAAAAATAGGGAAGAAAATTCGTATTAGCACCCATCTCTCTTCAAATAATTTTTATTTAAAATACAAAAATTATATGTTAACATCTCTCTCTTCTAACTTCCAACCATTTCTCTTAAAATTAGTAAAATGTTTATTTAGAATTATAAATATCTTTGAAATTAGCAAAAATATTTAATTATGACTATTCTACTCTCAAGGGATATTCTTACGAATCTTTATCATCTATAAATTATTTTTCTCTATTGTTTGCTAGAAGTTATGGTGAGAAACTCAATCCATAATTATATTAAATACTAGATAAAGGTTCCGTACCATCATGGGACCCAATATATATTAATTTTTCATTGCAATCTATGTGAAATTATGAAATATGATAAGTTATTCTTTAAAAATATTTTAAGTTGTTAGTACGTTTTTTTCATAATTTTAAAAATAATATATTGTACTTTCTTTGTTCCAATTTATGTGGCACGTATAGAATTTTAAAATTAACCATTTTATATGTCTTTAACATATATTAAGTTATAAATTATTGTAATTTATAGTACCTTTTTAACATAATTTTCAAATAATATATATGTTACTTTTCGTGTCCCAATTTATGTGGAACTCATAGATTTTTTTAGAGTTAGTTGATATTTTTTATATGTATTTCAATTTTTTTGAAATTGTTAACTATCGTGATTCATAGTACTTTTTACGTCGTTTTCAAACAATATATATTTATCATTTAGCCCATTTTATGTGGTACTAATAGAATTTCGAGAGTCTATCAAATATTTATATAACTTTTAAATATTTAATTGTTATATTAATTTTTTTTTGTTTCAATTTACATGATACCATGAAACTTGAGAAGTTATCCAAATTTTTATATGATTTTAAAAATATTTTAAGTTGTTAGTACTTTTTTACATAATCTTAAAAATGATAGATTGTACTTTCTTTGTTCCAATTTACGTGGCATATATAGAATTTTCAAATTAACCACTATTTATATGTCTTTTACATATATTAAGTTGTAAATTATTGTAATTTATAGTACCTTTTAAACGTAATTTTCAAATAATATGTATGTTACTTTTCATGTCCCAATTTATGCGGCATTGATAGATTTTATTAGAGTTAGTTAATTTTTTTATGTATTTTAATTTTTTAAAAATTGTTAACTATTGTGATTTATAATACTTTTTACGTCATTTTCAAACTATATATCTATCATCTAACTCATTTTATGTGGTATCAATAAAATTTCGAAAGTCAATAGGATTGTTTTCTCAATAAAATCCCTACCAATTTCACTTATTGGGATTATATTAACGCTTTCAGCAAAGTCCTATTATAACAATGAAAGGCATAAACATACTTGGTTTATCAAGGTATTTGCAAAGATATTTGTTGACCTAATTCCTAACTGGTTCTTGAACTGGTGGTCATACCGCGGACCGACAGTAAAGATTTTACCTGATCCCTTTTTAAAGTTATACAAAAACTGGGTTAAGGTTTCACCAGACCTTAATGATTTATACCACTCAGATCATGTTTGTTATATAGAACAAATTGAACAAATTTATTTCTTCATAGAATTCTCGATTCCATGGATCCATAAATGGACCCCGGAAGTAGGTTTTACTGAAGAACAAATTCCATGCTTATATCGGATTTATTATAATAATTTCTGAGATAAATTAATGAAGAAGGATCCCATGACTAAAGCATTATATGGCCAAGAATTTTTGGACTCTATTTCTCAAAGAATCCAAGATTATGGTACTATTCCTCACAAAGGAATAATTGTTGACAACTCCGTCAAACATATTGACAAAAGAATTTCCATTCAAGATGAAAATAAAGAAGAAATGATAAAGGAGTATTTGGATGAAATTATGAGGAATCTACTCCTCAATATCACTCACTATGAAAAATCAGACACTTCAATAAGAAGTGAAACAAGTGATGATATCGCAGATGATGCTCAAGAGGCCCAGCCTTGTGAATCGGCGAAACCCGTGACAGAAGATATGTTGTCTAAAGAAGAAGATTTACTTAGGGAGTTGAAAAAGAAAGGCAAGATGACCACTATTGATTAACAGTAGATACACTGTTAAACCACAGTAGAAAAATAGTTACTGTACATTTCGGACCCATTGATAAGGGACCCATGGTCACTGTAAATCACTATAGATCGATCACTGTAGATCACTGTAGATAGATCCTTTTTTCTTCTATAAATAGGGTTTTGAAGGAGGGGCGTCGAAAAACACTCTCTCTTCAAAAGTTTCTTTTTAAGTTGTTTGTTTCTCTTAGTTTGTAAAGCTCTCGCTTTGCCGAAGGTTCGCCGGAAGTAAATAAAGTTGTTGATACAAGGTAATTTAATTCTCTACTTTTATTTGTAAATCTTTTTATATCTCCGATCTAAAAGCTGTTACTATGTTCGGCTAAAAATTTATATCTATGTCGGATAACTAACTTCTCTTTTATATAGACCATAAACAGATCTAAGCTTTATTTAAATATAGAAGAATTTTAGTATGGCTTCTCGACTTGGTTCTGAGATTGAGGTACAGTCAGATCTAGTACTACTTTTATTGGCTTTGTCTTTATGACTCCGTCTGATGAGCCGTGGTTTTTAGCCCAAAATTTAGTTTGATAAGTATGGCGCTTCATACCCAGTTAGAACTATCAGACACATGGGCTTAATAAAAGTATGTATTAGCTTCTAGACAGGCCTTTTGCTTAGGTACAATAATTAAACCATGCAGTCTGAGAAACTATGTTAAAATTCTTGTGTATTTCGATTCTTATGTAGTTGGACTACCTCTAAGGATATTGACTTGCTTGATCTATGACTGGGTGGACCACCGCCAGGTCAGTGATCCTGTAACGTTGGTATCAGAGCCTAGGAATTTTCATGGTATATATATAATTGATGTGAAGAATTTCGGCATAGATATATTCTCTCTTTTATGGATCAAGAAGATATTAAAAGCACTCGACTAGAAGAGGTAGATATACCTCAAAACCTTGATTTGTTAAACAAATGGACTATTCCAAAAGTTAATATAAAAACCATTTATGATTATGGTTGGTTTGATAAGATTTCTAATAAACAGTTGATTAAAACAACTGAACAATCCTTGGCGTTAAACTCGTCCGAACAAACTATTCGTTTATTAAATAAGCGTGCTATTGAATTATATAAATCTCAGTATAAATTTTTGCATATTGGCATGGTTCAAATTTCTTTTAAACCTTTAACTCTTAAAGGGTTACCAGAGACTTTCTTAGCTGCTCTACAAGATGCGAGGAATTTAAATTTTCGTCAATCCTTGATAGGTTCGATAGAATCTACGGTGGCTTATGGTCCAGTTTATTTTAATGCTCAGCCCAATTTACAGTTATCTTTGACTGATTCTAATATATGAGATGCTTTAACCTTAAATGTTAAAACGCATGGTTATAACTATGCACCTGGATCTGAATTAATTTTCTTGTCGTATAGAATCTATTATAAATTACTTGCTACTTTGAATCCTAGATGTAAGTTATATGATACATCTGATCAAACTATTTTAGTAGAAACTAATTTCGCCAGATCTAAGGTCACTACTAGAAGACCTATAAAATGGAAAGAAATTAATTTTCCTACCACTTGGATTTTAGATTCTGTTATACCCCTTGAGAAAATGACTGATGCTGTCACTAATTCTGAATATTCTCATATTAGTCAAAATTTCGATGGAAAAATTTGTATGCAGTTTGATAAAAAAAGTGTTCCTTATAGTAGACATTCTTTTGCTTCTGATAGAAGACTGGCTATTCAACATATTTCTCCGATAGAACCTTGTTATGGTCCAGCTAGAAATCGCGCTACTTCATTACATACTTTATCAACAGTTATATCTGCAGAAAAATAAAAAATTAAAATTGATCCTCGGTTAAACATTGTTCAAACGAATGATATATCCTTTTTTGATATTTCTGATAAGTATATTCCTTCTGTATCCGAGATGGATTTTAATCTTAATGATACTTAATGATGAGTGAACATCAAATTGATTTTAGTCCAGGTTCACTGGGAAGAAAGTATATTCAAAACGAATTTTTAAATGAAAAATGGAACCGGTTTAAAACTTGGTTTTTTGACACTTATAGTAAAGAAGATTTAAATAATATTTCTCAAGAGTTTTATGAAACTTGTGCATTACATAATCATATTATGTTTTTTGTGTCTTGGTTTATAACCACTTATTTGCCTTTATTCATCAACATTCTTGAACGATCTTACAAAGATGAATCAGGTAATATTATTCAATCCATTTATCCTCCTCAAGCTCCGTTTATTTTACCAAATAATCTTGGTATTACTTTTACTGCTTTTCATAAATTTATTGATAATGATGTCGCCGCAGTAAGTATAAATGAAATTAATCATCTTATTTCTCAAAATAAGTATTTGGGTCTTTATGTCAAAGTTATTGGTGAACATATTTGTTCTCTAGACAAAAAATTATATAGCCTGTCTAATCTGATTGTCCAAATTGATAGTAAGCTAAAATCTGTGAAATAAGTTTCGAAACAGGCTTCTTCGTCAAAACAGCCTGATGTTCATATTCAAAGGCCTCCTGAGATTTAGGATTTTATTCTTAGACCTTTGCACAACCTTGAAAATCTTCTTGATAAAAAGTTTTCTCAATTTGATGCAAGTGCGAAACCGATAAGTCTCGCTGAAGATTTTGCAGATGAGATGGAAGCCACTTTTGATTTCAAAACTCAAATGGAAATGGAAGTTAATAAACCTCATGGATATCAAAAGAAGAATAGTGGTAATACTGCTTATGCTAGAAAACCTAGCATAATTACTATCCCAGACCTACTCCTCAAGATGTTTTAATAGAGGAAAGAGATTGGAATCAAACTAACACTTCTTATAGTGGAAGTGAGATTTATGAATGGAATCTCGATGGATTAACTGATAGGTAGTTGACGATTATGGTTCATAGGATGCTTATGTATGCTACTATCTGCAAAAGTGTTAGTAACACTGACAAGACCATTTGCAAGATGATTATTGCAGGATTTACCGATCAACTAAGAGGATGGTGGGATAATTATATGCCCTCTGATGCGAGAGCAACAGTAATTAATGCTAAGGCAGTAAATGAAGGAGTTGATAATTTAGGCTTTGCCCTTGTTTAAAATAGAGAAGACGTTGTGTATACACTTATTTTGACTATTCTTGAACATTTTAGTAGTAGATTTACCAATCAATATGAAACCATTAGATCTCTTCTAAATGGTCTTAGATGTAGACATTTAGGTGAGTTTAGATGGTATAAAGACACTTATTTAAGTCGGGTCATGGAACTTCCCGAAAATGGTTTAGAATTCTGGAAAGCCAAATTTATTGATGGCTTACCTTCTTTATTTGCAGAAAGAGTAAAAAAGACTCTTAGAAATCCTCAAGGAATTATTCCCTATAGTGATTTTACTTATGGAAAGCTTATTGGGGCTTGTATGCAAGAAGGCATAAATTTGTGCAATGAGTTAAAACTCTCAAGACAGTTTAAGATGGATAAGCTTAGAGAAAAGTCTCAATTAGGAGATTTTTGTACTCAATTCGATTTACCGAGAAACTTCTAAATTAGAATCTCATAGATCTCAACATAAGAAAAGAAGATCTAGAAGAAGGACTAGAGAAGAAAGAGATGAGCATAGGACTCAAAGTAAATCTCATAGATTTACAAGGAATTGGGTCAACAAATATCTTTGCACATACCTTGATAAACCAAGTATGTTTATGCCTTTCATTGTTATAAGAAAGGACTTTGCTGAAAGCGTTAATATAATCCCAATAAGTGAAATTGGTAGGAATTTTATTGAGGCTGATCTGCCTTTCTTTCATTGAGGATATACCCCAATCTTCAATTGATATAATCTGCTTTATGATCATTTTGAAGAAGTTATAAACGTTCTCACTGGTGTTATAACCTGAGAAGTGTTGAAATTCAACACTACCTATATTCGTTAAAATGGTCTCGTAATACAAGCGGGTTTTGTATGACCTCCTGGGAAGTATAATCCGTTAAGTAAATATCGCTGGAATATCTTCCAGGGTTCTTCTTTTCTCTGTATCTCAGAGTTTTCAATAAGAAATGTCATTTCTTTCTTTACTACCCTTTCATAGGATCTAATATCATCAACCTCTTCTTTCGCCACCAATGCAAAAGTATCACTTTGCTTTTGAGATAAATATGCTCTCAGTTGGGCGTATAATGGATTATTTTCTGGAATATCATTCAGATGTATCGAAGAAGTAGCTTATTTTGAAGAGCTTGTTAGTTTTACCAAGCTCATTCCTCCCCTTTGTATAATTGGAGAGCTGGATGAGGATCCGTATGACGGTCCTGATGTTTTTGAGGAGGATGATCTTCCCCTTCCGCGAGTATAACTGCCCCTTCCTCTTGCCTTGGTTACCCAAGGAGGATCCATTCTGCAAACATAGCATTTGGTTTTAATCATCTAAAAGGTCATAAACTTTAGAACAATAAAATCTTTCATATAACTCTTGTTCAATCATGTAATTAGCGACGATATCCATCACCATTTCGTCTATAATTCTCCATAAAATATGTTCCTGTAAATCTCCATTAAGAGGAACTGCCTTCAAAATTGTAACCAAAGTAATATCAGTAAAGAAGTCAAGAAAACCCATTTCTTTAAGAAGAAAGATATTCTCTAGATAAGAAGTCTGGGAGGGAATTATCACTTCCCTTTTTATAATGAATTTCGAAATCAAAAGGGGCTAATTATGCCTGCCACCTAGCAAATATTAATTTGGATGCATCATGTTTAAAATCTTTATCAAACATATATTTGACTGATTGAGCATTTGTTTTTATCACAAATATTTTATTGTAAAGATCATCCTGAAATTTTAAAACACATTTAACGAAAGTTAACATTTCATGAGCTACCGTTGCATATTTTTTCTGAGCATCACTCCATTTTCCTGAATGAAACCGAATAAGATATTCATTTTTATCATGCGGGTTAATCTGTTTTAATATTCCACCATAACCTATATTGGACGCATCTGTCTCAACGATCTTTGGCCAAGCAGGATTAACAAGGGTTAAACAAGGCAAAGATTTAACTTTTTTTTTAATAGTCTTTACAAGATCTGTGAGACTAGTAGTCCAAGGCTTCTTATGATCTTTTTTTAGCCTGTCGTATAACGGAGCTAAATCTCGAGACAAATTTTTGTAGAAGGGGGAAATGTAATTTAAACTTCCCAGAAACCGCTGCAATTGCGTCCTATCTGTAATAATATCAGGGAATTTTGATGCGAATTCAATAGATCGCTGAATAGGAGTCATTTTTCCTTGACAAATCAAATGACCCAAAAATCTAATTTCTGTTTGAAAAAGACTCATTTTAGGTTTAGATATAACCAAACCATTTTGAATAACTATTTTCTTAAAAATGTCTAGATGCTTAATATGCATTTCAAGAGTCTTTGAGTATACCAAAATATCATCAATATAAACTATGATGAAATCCAAATAAGGATTAAAAATATCATTCATAATCTTTTGAAATTCCGAGGGAGCATTTTTCAATCCAAAGGGCATTACATTCCATTCGTATTGTCCAAACGGAACATTAAATGCCGTTCTATAAGAATGGTCTTTAAATATTTGGATTTGCCAATATCCAGATTTTAAATCAAATTTTGAAAAGATATTAGCATCATATAATCTTGATAATAAATCCCTTTTGTTTGGAATAGGATACCTAATCCATTTTAAAAATTTATTTAAAGGTTTATAATTAATTACTAACCTGGGAACGCCTCGTTCTTTTTCTGCTGCGTTATTAACATAAAATGCAGTACAAGACCAGGGTGACTTGGAAGGTTTTATTAAACCCTTTTGCAATAAATTATCAATTTCCTTTTTGCAGAATTCGACCAATTCGGTATTCATCTGACAAGGACGTGATTTGGTAGGGATATTTTCTTCAAAGAAATCATCTTCATATGGAAGAGTTACAATATGCTTTTTACGATTCCAAAAAGCACTAGGATGATCAGCACAAATATCAATGGCCATTTTTTCAGAAATGATTTTAATCTTTTCCTGTACTTTAGCAGATTTTAAAGTATCGAATATATTCATACTAAATATCTCAAGTTGTAAATAATCAGCATGTTTTTGTTTCATTTCAATTAGAGCATTAATATCTCTAGAAATAGGCTCGGTGATAAAAGTATAACTAATATCTTGATTTTTATAAGTAGCAACAAATACTTTAGCATTTATATTAGTAAAAGGATAAATTGCATTTATAAAAGGAGTTCCTAGAATAATAGGAGGATATAACTGATTTTTTACTAAGAAAAAGAGTGAGGAATACAAACTTTATTCTGGCAAATCCGAGTATTAGATAATTTATACTTTACATCCAAAGCATGACCAGATGCAGATTTAACCATATGAGTTATTTTTTCAAAATATTTAGTAGGTACTAGGCCTTCTTGAATGCAACTCACATCAGCGCCACTATCAATCATAACAATGTTAGTTATAGAAAAAGTATTATCAATTAATATAGTACATTTAACATACCATTTATGAGCTATAACAATTTGCATCATTCCTAAAAACATATTTTGTTTCGGATCGATATTCTAAGTGTTGGCAAGAGTGTTTTCTTCAGTAGTAGATTCATCAACCTTATTTTTTCCTTTGCTATTAGCAGACTCAATCTGAGTAACACGGTGATTACAAATAATATGATTTTGTTTAAGAAATTTAATTTCTTCCTTCAAATGTTCAATTTCTCCTTTTAAATCATCAAAAGAGGTATCACGAATAATCATGGTTTGTTTAGAAGAGAGTCTATTATGAACTTCAGACAAGGAGTAAGGAGCAGAATAATTAAACTCATTTTTAACCTTTTTATCGTTAGGAATACTAGTTGAAGAGCTAGTTTTACTAGCAGCCAATTGAATGATCTTTTCACAAAGAGTATTATCGGTAACTTCTTTTAGAAGTTCTATCACATTATCAGCAGTGATAGTGCACATATTCATATCTTCAAACTGAGATTGCAGCTTGTAAAATTCATCATGTTCGCAGTGACAAATATCACCATGACATTTGCAAGCATCATTCGAATCTTGATGAACCTTAGAAGGCTCAGGTTGCTCATCCTCTATTGCATAACTTGCTTCAGAATCATCATAATCTGATTCGGAACCAGAAGTATATACAAAACTATAAATCTTCTCTTGAATATCATCTTCTAGAGTCTTAAACTTTTCCAGCTTACAATTTGGAGCTATATGCCCAAATTTTCCACATTTATAACACTTAATCTTATCAAGATTTCGCCTTATATAACTTTTTAATATTTAAATTTTTAATTATTATGATTTATAGTATTATTTATATAAATTTTTAAAGAAGACATAATTTTCTAATATTCATCATTTTTTCAATCTAAACGCAATTTTTATTTGTAGTAACAAATAAAATACTATTAGTAACAAATAGAGTGAAAAAAGAAGAAAACGAATGGTCCACCTGCTTGGAAACCTGGGCCAATATTGCGGCTGAGATTGGAAAATGTAGAAGGGCATTAATGTCCAATATTAAGAAAGTACAGTTATAAAACAGCCTAGTACAACATATTTCAAGCATGATATTAAGAAAATATTAAGAAAATGTCCATAGTAGCACTGGCTAGGGAAGCAAGCATGTTGACGAATAGCTGCTTCCCTAGCCTCTTCTATATAGTACTAGATAAGGGTGCCCGTGCAAGGCACGGGCAATATTAATTAGCCCTACGTGGTCATTTTTGATTGATTAGGTAATATTTGAGAGCAAAAAAATGTGCTAAAAGAAAGAAATATTAATTAGTCCTACGTGGCCATTTTTGATTGGTTTGGTAGCATTTGAGAGCAAAAAAAAGGTGCTAAAAGAAAGAAATATTAATTAGCCCTACGTGGCCATTTTTGATAGGTTTGGTAGTATTGGTATGAGCTCTTTTAAGGAAGAAAATGATGGGAATACCCTTGGTAGTCGAAGGGAACCACCACTTATGATGATGATGATATGATGAGAATAACATAAAATAATATAAAGAAATATTAATTAGCCCTACGTGGCCATTTTTGATAGGTTTGGTAGTATTGGTAGGAGCTCTTTTAAGGAAGGAAATAACGGGAATACCCTTGGTAGTCCAAGGGAACCACCACTTATATGGAAGGAAATGACAGGAATACCCTTGGTAGTCCAAGGGAACCACCACTTATATAGTATATATAGTATATAGTATAAAATTGGCCATTTGTGATAGGTTTGGTAGAATTGGTAGGAGATCTTTTAAGGAAGGAAATGACGGGAATACCGTTGGTAGTCCAAGGGAACCACCACTTATATAGTATGAATGATGATTATTATATATGATGATGAAGAAAGAAATATTAATTAGCCCTACGTGGCCATTTTTGATAGGTTTGGTAGTATTAGTAGGAGCTCTTTTAAGGAAGGAAATGACGGGAATACCGTTGGTAGTACAAGGGAACCACCACTTATATAGTATGAGATATTGGTAGGAGCTCTTTTAAGGAAGGAAATGACGGGAATACCCTTGGTAGTCCAACGGAACCCCACTTATATAGTATGATGAAAACAATATAAAATAATATAAAGAAATATTAATTAGCCCTACGTGGCCATTTTTGATAGGTTTGGTAGTATTGGTAGGAGCTCTTTTAAGGAAGGAAATGACGGGAATACCGTTGGTAGTCGAAGGGAACCACCACTTATATAGTATGAATGATGATTATATTATATATGATGATGAAGAAAGAAATATTAATCAACCCTACGTGGGCATTTTTGATAGGTTTGGTAGTATTGGTAGGAGCTGTTTTAAGGAAGGAAATAACGGGAATACCCTTGGTAGTCCTAGGGAACCACTACTTATATAGTATGATGAAAATATATATATATATATATTGTATGAAGTATGATGATGATATATAGTAAGTTGGTAGTCCAAGGGAACCACGACTTATATAGTATGATAGGAGCTCTTTTAAGGAAGGAAATGACGGAAATATCCTTGGTAGTCCAAGGGAACCACCACTTATATAGTATGATGAAAAAAAAAAAAATATATATATATATATATAGTATGAAGTATGATGATGATATATAGTAAGTTGGTCGTCCAAGGGAACGACCACTTATATAGTATTATATATAGTATGAAGTATGATGATGATATATAGTAAGTTGGTAGTCCAAGGGAACCGCGACTTATATAGTATGATATGAGCTCTTTTAAGGAAGAAAATGACAGGAATACCCTTGGTAGTCCAAGGGAACCGCCACTTATATAGTATGAAGTATGATGATGATATATAGTAAGTTGGTCGTCCAAGGGAACGACCACTTATATAGTATTATATATAGTATGAAGTATGATGATGATACACAGTAAGTTGGTAGTCCAAGGGAACCACGACTTATATAGTATGATAGGAGCTCTTTTAAGGAGGGAAACGACGGGAATACCCTTGGTAGTCCAAGGGAACCACCACGATGATGATGATGAAAAAAGTGCTAAAGGAAAGAATTATTAATTAGCCCTACGTGGCCATTTTTGATTGGTTTGGTAGCATTTGAGAGCAAAAAAAAGTGCTAAAAGAAAGAAATATTAATTAGCCCTACGTGGCGATTTTTGATAGGTTTGGTAGTATTGGTAGGATCTCTTTTAAGAAAGGAAATGACGGGAATACCCTTGGTAGTCCAAGGGAACCACCACTTATGATGATGATGATATGATGAAAATAATATAAAATAATATAAAGAAATATTAATTAGCCCTACGTGGCCATTTTTGATAGGTTTGGTAGTATTGGTAGGAGCTCTTTTAAAGAAGGAAATGACGGGAATACCCTTGGTAGTCCAAGGGAACCACCACTTACATAGTATGAATGATGATTATTATATATGATGATGAAGAAAGAAATATTAATTAGCCGTACGTGGTCATTTTTGATAGGCTTGGTAGTACTGGTAGGAGCTCTTTTAAGGAAGGAAATGACGGGAATACCCTTGGTCGTCCAAGGGAACCAGCACTTACATAGTATAGGAAGGAAATGACGGGAATACCGTTGGTAGTCCAAGGGAACCACCACTTATATAGTATGAATGATGATTATTATATATGATGATGAAGAAAGAAATATTAATTAGCCCTACGTGGCCATTTTTGATAGGTTTGGTAGTATTGGTAGGAGCTCTTTTAAGGAAGGAAATGACGGGAATACCCTTGGTCGTCCAAGGGAACCAGCACTTACATAGTATAGGAAGGAAATGACGGGAATACCGTTGGTAGTCCAAGGGAACCACCACTTATATAGTATGAATGATGATTATTATATATGATGATGAAGAAAGAAATATTAATTAGCCCTACGTGGCCATTTTTGATAGGTTTGGTAGTATTGGTAGGAGCTCTTTTAAGGAAGGAAATGACGGGAATACCCTTGGTAGTCCAAGGGAACCACCACTTATATAGTATGATGAAAATATATATATATATATATAGTAACTTGGTAGTCCAAGGGAACCACGACTTATATAGTATGACGAAAATATATATATATATATATATATATATATATAGTATGAAGTATGATGATGATATATAGTAAGTTGGTAGTCCAAGGGAACCACGATTTATATAGTATGATAGGAGGTCTTTTAAGGAAGGAAATGACGGAAATACCCTTGGTAGTCCAAGGGAACCACCACTTATATAGTATGATGAAAATATATATATATATATATATATAGTATGAAGTATGATGATGATATATAGTAAGTTGGTAGTCCAAGGGAACCACGATTTATATAGTATGATAGGAGGTCTTTTAAGGAAGGAAATGACGGAAATACCCTTGGTAGTCCAAGGGAACCACCACTTATATAGTATGATGAAAATATATATACATATATATATATAGTATGAAGTATGATGATGATATATAGTAAGTTGGTAGTCCAAGGGAACCACCACTTATATAGTACGAAGTATGATGATGATGAAGTACGATGATGATATATAGTAATTAAAAAAATAATAATAAAATAGATAGAAGTAGAATAGAAAATAGAATATAATAGAAAGAAATAGAAAATATTATATAAAAGAAAGAAATATTAATAGAAAGAAATAGAAAGTTCAAATAGAAAATATTATATAAAAGAAAGAAATATTAATTAGTGCCACGTGACAATTTTTGATTGGTGTGGTAATAGAAAGAAATAGAAAGTAGTAATAGAAAATATTATATAAAAGAAAGAAATAATAGAAAGAAATAGAAAGTAGAAATAGAAAAAAATTTATAAAAGAAAGAAATATTAATTAGCGCCACGTGGCATGTTTTGATTGGTTTGGTGGTAGTTGATTAATAGAAAGAAATAGAAAGTAGAAATAGAAAATATTATATAAAAGAAAGAAATATTAATTAGCGTCACGTGGCAATTTTTGATTGGTGCGGTAATAGAAAGAAATAGAAAATATTATATAAAAGAAAGAAATATTAATAGAAAGAAATAGAAAGTAGAAATAGAAAAAAATTTATAAAAGAGAGAAATATTAATTAGCGCCACGTGGCAATTTTTGATTGGTTTGGTGGTGGTTGAGGAACCACCACTTCTAAAGTAAGAAGAAGATATAAGTAAAAAATACAGACTATAATATACATTTGTTTAGTATATAGTAGTAAAAAATACAGACTATAATATACATTTGTTTAGTGTATGCATAATATAGATTTATTCAATATGTATTCAGCTAAATACACAATTTATTTTCATATATTTATTTATGTATCCACTTGCATAATCTAAACTTAGTATTAGGCGCCTAAAATATATTTATAAATATCTAGTATGTGATGATAGTTGAAATCTACTACAAATAAGTATGTAATCAATTGAATACATGTGATTAAGTATACATTTAATTAAGTGTGCATTCACATTATAATGTATACATTATTATATTTTGTTTGTATACATTATTAGTATACATAAGTATAATAGTATATATTGATGTGTATAGATTTATTACCTATCATAAAATATTTCAATAAATAAAATTAAGTTTGTATACATACTTTTAACTGCATCTACACAATATCAACTACGTATACATTTAGTTTGAAGGCGTATACATTAGACTGTTCTAGAGTTCTGCCTCAATATATAGGAATTCATGTTTCACATTAAAAAAGTATCAAATGCTTCTTCTATTTGAATATTGAGGTGAATTTGCATGTGTTTATATCGATGTTGTAGGTCGAATATTTTCAAAATCAAAATTATTATCCAGTAATACCTACAATCAATAATTTTCAAACTCGTCGATCATCATTTTTCAGTTCACCCATTTCCTCAAAGGGTTTCACACTATCGTTGCAATCTTCATATCATTTTCTACATATCTTCATCACGCTCTACATATCTTCTCTTTTGAGAATGAACTACTCTTATCAATTGAAATCTAATAGAAAACACAAAAAATTGTAAAGAAAACTTGCATCCAACTACAAGTGAAAAATTTGGCAACTTTTTTTGTTGTTGAAAAAACGCGGACAACCAATATAAAAAGGATTTGGTGTGATTTAGGTTATCAAAGTGATGAGTTATTGTTGTGAATGATCTCTAATGGAGATATTTTAGAGAAGAAGATAGAAATATTAAAACTTGAAAGAGGGAGAAAAAAGAGAAGAAAGGAAAAAAAAAAAAAAAGGAGGGGGGGGGGGGGGGAGTTGAAAAGCCCGCGACTTTTTTTTAGATAAAATAGTGTTTCCTTATTTTGTGCAACTGTTTGGATCCGATGATGGTAAAAAACAGTTAATAATAAGGAGAGAGATAGAGAAAAAAAAAGAACAATTAATAATAATGTGTAAATAGAGAAAGAAAATTAATAGAAAAATAATCACTTTTCAAGAAAAATAAATATGGCTATTTAATGCCAAATAAATTTTTAAAAAATATTTTATTCCCAAAAAGTAAAAGTGAACTATTTATTGTCAATTAAATATAGGGAAAAATTCTTATATAGCTAAGAGTTTGCATAATTACGTAACATAGTTATAGTTTCAGTAGCTATTGTATATCATTTTTATTTACAGATTGGACTCTTAACTTAATTAATGAGGTGATAATTTAGGTAATATTCTCACAAATTATAATTATTGTATCTTGTTAGAATTTCTTTTTACCAAATATGACTTCTGCCAAAGAAAGAAAGATAAATTTAACTGTAAGAATTATTATTAATTATTTCTTACTTATGGCCCAAGTTTACTTGTAACCCAAGTAATACCATAAATAATATTTAGTAAGGAATAGATCTCGTTCGTACATTGGTTACTTGATGGACGTACCAGATTACGTCATAACCTCTATAAATTGGTCCTCCCTCCACCTACTAGGGTTATCACATATTCTCTACAATAATTCCATCGTTGACGGTTGTGGTAGCATAAAGTTAGGGCAAGGAGGTAGAAATCAATTTACGACTAACGCTTCCGCTTCTCTCTGTGATGATGTCTTCCGCATCAGGTATGTGCCCCTAACGATCTCTATGTAAGGTTATCAAGTTCAAGATCCTGATATTATATATTAAAATATTTAATCTTACATGTGACATCAGAGCCTGGATTGTTTGAACGGATAATCTTCGTATGTTTTGCATCTTTATGAATAATATTTACATGATATGCATATGTGAAATTATATTTATGGTTCATAATTTGGGATTAAAAATAAAAATAAAAAACGTGCGATATGTGAAGACGGTTATGAACAATCGTCGTTTTCTTCCGAACAATTTAATTTGATTGTTTCATAGAAACTTTGATAGTTAATTGTTTAAATTGCTAAAGTAAAATAATCGAAAAGAGGGTTATATGGATGCGGCATTTTTTGGAGAATTGTTTTTTAACCTTTTCCGCATCAATTATTGCTTTATTATTAAAATAATAATAAATGAATGAACTTAATTTGAAGGCCTTTCTTCATTGGCAAAATGGTCTGATAGACCCTTGTACTTGGATGCGTTTGTATTTTGAACCCCCTTACTTAACCATTTATCAACTAAACCCTTAAACTCAATGACATGTCATCATCCACATCAGATTTTATATGACATGTCATTTATTATTTATTTTTTTTATAATAAATTAATTTTTTCTTCTTTTTCACTCCATCCTCATCTTCATGTCATTTGGTCAACACTTGTAAAACCCTTTTTTCCATGGATGCTAATGAATCACCACTAAAGTATTTCAATATGTGCTAATATCTATACACAATTTTGAACAACAGATTTCATATAATTTCCATAAAGACATTCAACAATTATTTTTCACCTTTGTTACTTTACCCTAGAAAATAGAAAGAAAGATAAATCAAGAATAACATCGATTTAAAGATAAAGATGGAGAACTAAGGACAACCATTAGACATATTTATTTCGCAAATTTGGGTATTGCATCAATTTTCTTGATTTTTCTTTGCTTATTTTGTTCTATTTTTTGCACAATCTCATTTCTAATTTGGGGGAAGAAAAAATGGAAAAAAAAAAGAAAAAAAGAACTGAAATGGAGTGGGGGAAGGGAGAATGAATGGAACATGGAATTCGGTTGGGGAACAATAGGGAAGGTCATGGACTAATGCTAGAAAAAGGAAAAGAAATGGGGAGGGATCTGGGAAAGAAGAATGGGGAAGAAGAAATAATGAAGTTTTTTATTTTTATCTTTTTTTATTGTATTTACCTTTTTCTTCTAATTATTTTTAATCTAAATTTTTATTTTTACGCGCCTTTTTTGTGTGAAATCACGTGCTTATGCCAAATTAGCAATTAAGTCACCACATAAGCTTGGTCAATGGTCAGAGGGGTTTAAGGTGTTGAAATTTACTGAGTTAAAGGGTTCACTTGACAAAGAGGTAAGTAAAAATGTTCAGAATACAAACACATACAAGTATAAGGTTCCATCACATCATTTCGCCTTCTTCATTTAATGTTGAGTGAATTGATGCTATCAATAACAACAATGAACAATTTTATTTTATTGCACAAGTTATTGGCTTTATTATTCATATAATATTATTATTCTTTTAGTTTATGTGGTAATGAATCAATTGTGCAACAAATTAAAGTAGTCATTATACTAAGTAATAAATAATGTGTGTACTTTGTGCTAAATAGTTTGTTAGTCATCAAAGTGGCCAAACTAGAGAAATTTACTACACATATATTATGTTTCTATAGTTTGTTAGTCACCAAAGTGGCCAAACTAGAGAAATTTACTACACATGTATTATGTTTCTATAGTTTGTTAGTCACCAAAGTGGCCAAACTAAAATGTATAAAATTATTCACATGCACAAAAAATTTATGATAGTATGTGTGTATTGTATTTATACAGTTTGTTAGTCACCAAAGTGGCCAAACTAGAGAACTTAACGTCTACACATATCATGTTTATGATCACTTGATGCATGTATTATGTTTCTATAGTTTGTTAGTCACCAAAGTGGCCAAACTAAAATGTATAAAACTATCCACATGCACAAAATTTTATGATATTATGTGTGCTTTGTATTTATATAGTTTGTTAGTCGCCAAAGTGGCCAAACTAGAGAAATTAACGTCTACACATATCATGTTTATGATCACTTGATGCATGTATTGTGTTTCTATAGTGTGTGAGTCACCAAAGTGGCCAAACTAAAATGTATAAAATTATTCACATGCACAATTTTTTATGATATTATGTGTGCATTTGTATTTATATAGTTTGGTAGTCACCAAAGTGACCAAACTAGTATGGTTAAGAAAAATATGCATTCATAAAATTGTCATTTATCTATGAAAGTTAATGAAATGTCAATATTGAAAATAAATATATAAATTGACTTTCACTATTGCTAGAACTTAAGAATTTACCCAAAGGTGAATTAATCATTCTACGGATAGTGAAAATTATGAGGTGAATTAATATTTTAGTCAAACATAAATTGTATATCCAAATATGTCGAATATGTTTGATTAAAAATATTCAATTACCTATTAAAGGATGACACTTAAATTATGATAATGTGTCGTAGTATCTACCCAAAGGAGAATTACGATATATTCTTATAGTTTTACTGAATTCACATTATTTTCTGATTTGTGAGCATGTATACCTATAAGCAGCTATTCCTCTTCATTCATATGATTCGTCTGTTACTGTGTTCAATGGATTGAACTTCTCTGAATGGCATGGACAAGTCCAGTTCCACTTAGGTGTGATGGATCTTGACTTGGCTTTGCTGAATGACAAACCTACTGCCATTACTGATAAGAGCAGTGAGGATGAGAAGTATTTTCATAAATCATGAGAGCTCTATAACAGATTAAGCCTTATGTTTATGCAAATGATTGTTGCTCCACAAATAGAAAGCGCCAGGGAATACCTGAAGTTTGTGGAAAACCATTTTCGTTCTGTTGATAAGTCTCTCACTGGTACACTAATAGATAAACTCACAACCATGAAGTTTGATGGGTCGCGTAGTATGCAAAATTATATCATCAAGATGACCAACATTGCAGCAAAACTTCGAACCTTAGGGATGAAAGTGGATGACACCTTCTTGGTTTAGTTCATTTTGAACTCATTGCCTCTTGAGTATGGACCATTCCAAATTAACTATAACACTATTAAGGATAAGTGAAGTGTTAGTAAATTGTCCAGTATGCTTACTCAAGAAGAGTCAAGACTTAAGAAACAAGGAGGTCATTCCAAACCTCATGGGTCAAGGAGCTGGTAAAGGACTTAAAGTGAAGGCCAACAAGTTTAAGAAAAAGAAAGCACCTGCTAAAGTTCCACAGGATGCTCATAAGAAACTCAAGACCGATGTGTGTCGTTTCTGTAGAAAGAAAGTACACTTTCACTAAATGAAAGTTCTGCTTATTTGTGGCATAAACGTTTGGGTTATATATCCAAAGAAAGATAAAAAAGATTAGTAAAGAATGAGATTTTTTCGAATCTGAATTTTATTGATCTTGATAAATGTTTGGATTGCATTAAAGGAAGGCAAACCAAGCATACCAAGAAAGGTGCCACAAGGAGCACTCAACTTCTTGAAATTATACACACTGATATTTGCGGACCCTTTGATGTTCCATATTTAGGTGCAGAAGAATATTTTATCACCTTTATCGGTGACTTTTCACATTATGGATTTATCTATTTGTTGAAAGAAAATCTCAAGCAGCGGACGCTTTCAAAGTGTACCTTAATGAGGCTGAAAGACAATTAGGTAGAAAAGTGAAAATCATTAGGTCAGATAGAGGTGGTGAATGTTATGGAAAGTATAACGAATCAAAACAATGTCCAGGTCCATTTGCAAAATTTCTTGAGAATGGTGAAGTTAGTGGGAGTGTTGAACGACAAAGTGTGGAAATTAATGAGGTAAGGATAAATATTTCATTGCCCATGAATGTACCTACTTCTGCACCAATCACAAATGTTGTTCCTCTTGTTGAAGAACACTTTAACAATGCTGAACAACATTTGGGTGAAATACTTCAAGAAGGAACTAACTCACAAGTATTTGACGCAAATGAACCACAAACAGTTCCATTAAAAAAATCTCAAAGAAAAATAATCGGTCATTTCAAATGATTATGTGATTTATTTGCAAGAGTCGGATTTTGACATTGGAATTAATAAAGATCTGATTTCATTTTCACAGGCCATAGAAAGCACTAAGTCTGGTAAATGGATTTATGTCATGAATGAAGAGTTAAAAATCCATGAAATACAACAAAGTCGGGAATCTCGTTCAATTACCAAAAAGTTCTAAAAGAATCAGGTGTAGAGATGAGTCTTCAAGACCAAACACGATTCTAATGGTAATATTGAACGATATAAAGCTAGACTTTTTGCCAAGGGATACACTCACAAAAGAGGCATTGATTATAAAGAGACCTTTTCACTAGTCTCAAAAAAAGACTCATTAAGAATTGTTTTGGCTTTGGTAGCTCATTATGATTTAGAGTTACATCAAATGGATGTGAAAATTGTCTTTCTTAATGGAGACCTCGAGGAGAATGTTTATATGGACCAACCAAAGAGTTTTGAAATTAAAGGAAAATATCAAATGGTGTGTAAGCTAAAGAAGTCAATAAATGGACTCAAACAAGTCTCATGACAATGGTATATAAAGTTTAATGATACCATAACATCTTTTGGATTTAATGAAATTACTGTTGATCGGTGCATATACCAAAAGATCAGTGGGAGTAAGTTTATATTTTTAGTCCTGTATGTTGATGACATTTTACTTGCTGCTAATGACTTAGGCATATTGCGTGAGACAAAAGACTTTCTCTCTATGAACTTTGAAATGAAAGATATGGGTGAGGCATCCTATGTGATAGGGATAGAAATATTATGTGATAGATCACAAGGATTCGATTGTCTCAAAGGGCTATATCGAAAGAGTTCTAGAGAGATTTAACATGAACAATTGTTAAGCAAGAATAGTTCCTATTCAAAAAAAGGACAAATTTAATCTCATGCAATGCCCAAAGAATGATGTAGAACGAAAAAAAAATGAAATCAATTCCTTCATCTTCTATTGTTGGAAGTTTGATGTATGTTCAAACTTGCACAAGACCAGATATTAGTTTTGCGGTTGGAATGCTAGGAAGATTTCAAAGTAATCTTGGAATTGATTAATGAAAAAACTGCAAAGAAAGTTTGTGGCATGTTATGAAGCCACAATTATGCATTATGGCTGCGGAACATCATTTCAGGACTTGGGATTGTCGACACCATCACCAAGCCGCTGAAAATTTATTGTGATAATACTGCAACAGTATTCTTCTTCAAGAACGACGAGTACTTTAAATGTGCCAAACATATTGAATTAAAGTACTTTACTGTTAAGGAAGAAGTTCAGAAACAAAGAGTGTTACTTGAGAATATTAGAATTGATCTCATGATTGCAGATCCGTTAACAAAAGGCTTACAACCAAAGGCATTTAAAGAACATGTTCAAAGAATGGGTCTTGGTTGTATTTATGATGTTTTTACACTTTGAGCTCAAATTATGTGTTTCTGATATACATTAATGAATTTCTTGTTTCTCATAATGGTGTATACATTATTGTTTTGAGATATTACAAGATAAGTCTTTATGAGTCATTATTGTGAACCATAATGTTATATGTTTTATAGCTTATGAACCTAGTATGATAAGTTTCTAATGTAGTAGTATATGGAAGGAAGTATGTAGCTTAAAATTTATGTACAACCGCCATAACTCTCATTAGTAGTTTGTTATATTGTGGTATGTATGATGGACATTATTAATGAGATTTATTATAAGCGCAACTAATGTTTATGAAATATTAATGTTATATGGTCATTGGGCCAAGTGGGAGAATGTAAGAATTGTTATTAATTATTTCTTACTTATGGCCAAAGTTTACTTGTAACCTAAGTAATACCATAAATAATATTTAGTAAGGAATATATCTCGTCCGTACATTGGTTACTTGATGGACGTACCAGATTAAGTCATAACCTCTATAAATTGGTCCTCCCTCCACCTATTAGGGTTATCACATATTCTCGACAATAATTTCATCGCTGACGGTTGTGGTAAAATAAAGTTAGGGTAAGGAGGTAGAAATCAATTTACGACTAACACTTCTGTTTCTCTCTGTGATGATGTCTTCCGCATCAGGTATGTGCCCCTAACGATCTCTATGTAAGGTTATCGAGTTCAAGATCCTGATATTATGTATTAAAGTATTTAATCTTACATTAACTTCATAAATAGTCATGTCAAAAATGACTTAATAAATACACAAATATATATATATATATATATATTTACTATACATTATGATACACTCTAAAAGGTGAATATAACTTAAGTATAAGTATAAACTAACTATTTATTGAACCAATTTTTTTCAATTATTTGTGAGGCTAATTAAAGAAGAAGGATAAGAAATAGTTAAAGGGGGGTTGATTTTGAAGGAGGAGACGTAAGCAAAAATAATTATATTTCAAGTATTTTTCCTTCTTTCAATTCAATCCCGACCCATCAAAAGCCTACTCTAAAAATCTCAAATTTTAGATTTGAAATCATATGGATATTTCAGATATTTTTATATATATTCGTCCAAAAAGATTCGTGTTTGCAGTACATTGAATTTTTTAATCAAACTTTAAAACTTTAATGGTTGATTGATCATGGAAGAAGAAGAAGAAGAAGAAGAAGAAAGACCGAAAACAATAAAGATAAAAGCAAGAAGAAACGGTATGGCCAGTTCAACCAATTTTCTTGTAGGCGGAACCCATAGACAACCCCTTAAAGTTGACACCAATTTTCACTTAGACACCTCAAGTAGGCTTTGTTCATTTTAAACACCTCAAGTAGGGCCCCATTGTGTCATTTTGACCCTTTTTTGACAATCAGCTAAAATTATGAAGTGTGTGTAATACACTTGCAAATGACATGACATGATGACTAATTAGAAGTTGACATGTGGCATTTTAGTGTAAAAATAATAATTTTAAAATAAATTATAAAGAACAACTATTTTTCAATAAAATAAATAATAAAAATTACCTATTTTTGTACCACTCCCACCTCCACCTTACATCACCCCACCCCCACCCATCTGCCTTACTTCTGTTATTTTTGCTTCCCCAACCCTCCCACCATTTTTTGGTTATTCTTCCTCTTTTTTTAAAAAAAAAATCATTAGATTTTAATCTTTCTTTTTTCTTTTTCGTTGTAAATTTGATTTTGAGAATCATTTTATTGATAGTGAGGTAAGGTTTTGACAAATATGACATTCTTCTTATATTTTTTTTTAAAAAAATGTGTGTTTTGTTCAAATAAATATTTTCAAAATTAGTGTGATGTTTTTTAAAAATTTTGTTCTTGTAAATATTTTTAAAATTATTGCGATAAAAAAAACTTATTATTTTTTCATGTTTTGTAAGGTTTTTCATCATGATTGTTCATGGTGGAAGGTGGAATAAGTGGTAGGGATAAAGAGTGAAGAAGAAGGAAAAAATATTAAAAAATTAAAAAAAAAAACAAAAAAACACTCCTCACGCGCTCAAAATGGGTGAAGCACACCCAATGTATCAAGCCAGTAGAAAGTGTCAAAATGACACAGCGGGACTCAACATGAGGTGTTTAAAATGAACAAAGCTTGTGAAAATTGGTGCCAACTTTAGGGAGCCACCGATAGGTTCAGTCTTTCTTGTATATAATTGGTTTTGGCCATTTTACCTAATTATCCCAAAATAATTTATCTGGGCTGAGGCACTTATTGATAGCTTGAGGCCCAACTTACATGCTTTCCTTTTGAGTCAGCCTCTATATTTGGGCCGAGGCACCATATAAAGTGAAGCCCAGCAGTAAGGCCCATTTCTCGATCAACCAAACAAAGAAAAAATGGGCCCAAAATTGAAGAAAGTGGGTCCAACTTTTGAACAAATATAGTTGGGCCCAAATAGTGTACTTCTCTTAGATTTAAGCAAAACGCAAAGGAATTTGAATTTGATTTTGTGTTATTATTCCGTTTCATTTTTTTTTAGGGAAATTTTTCAAAAAAGCAATATTTTAGCTTTTAGTGGAACTCCTTAGCAACAGTTTCATTATTTATTAAAAATGCCATTGTTTTAGTTTGTTAAGGAATTAGTTATGTATTTATTTTATTTTGATTAATTTGAAAGAATACAAATAATTATTAACAGAACAGAGAAAATCATGGAACAAAAAAATTCAAAAAAGGTAAAAAATATTTTAAATACAAATCAGTTACGTTTTGAAAAAAGCATAAATAGTCATCTATCTTTCCGTCGAGCGTTTTTTTGCTTTCTTCTTAAGAACATAAAAAAAAATAGTTTGTCTTCCGAATCATTCATCTGATAACTTTCAAAGCTTCTTCAAGTTGAATACGACATATTTTTTAAACAGAAATTTTCAAAATTGACAACAATAAATTTGTCGCATCCAATGAACAATCGAAAAACAATCAGGTATTTTTTTCAATTTTTTTATTTGTTTGGATGAGATATTTGTATATGTCGAGTACAAGAGTGTTGTTTTTTTTCCTAATTGAATCAGTGAAATCTTTGTATGCATTGGAATTTATAGCTTTTTTCGGATGTTTTATATCCAAATTATGATGTATAACGAATGAAATTGTTTTTTTTTTTTAGTTTAGTAGTTGTTTTTTCTATTTGAATGCATCCAATAATTTGTATCCCATTAAGTTAATGTAACTAATCGATCATGAACTATATGTTGAATACAACAATATATGAATACAAAAGTGAGATGAAAATATTGAATATAAAGTTGTGAATACAAAAGAAATACTCGCTTTATTTAAAATACAAAGTGACTTTGAAAGGTAAAATATAAACTAATGGATCATCGACTATATGTTGAATACAACAATATATGAATACAAAAGTGAGATGAAAATACAAAGTTATAAATACAAAGTGAGATTGAATATAAAGTTGTGAATACAAAAGAAATTAAATACTCTCTTCATTTGAAATACAAAGTGACTTTGAAAGGTAAAGTAGACACATAAAATACAAAACTTGTTGGTATACAATTAGGTTGAATACAAAACAAAAGAGAAATACAAACTTGTTCACATACAAATTGAGATTGAAATACAGAATGAATACCCAATAAAATACAAAATTGTTAGCTTATAGTTAGGATGAAGACAAATTAAGAAGAAAATACAAACATGTTGGTATACTAATTGAAATTAAAATACAATGTAAAAACAAAAAATGTAAAACTTGTTGATACATAGATAGAATGAATACACAAATAAACTGTTGATTCAGACATTGTAGACAGACAGATGCTTTCCCCAAATCTAAAACCCTAAAAGCAAATATAAATGTATTAAAAATCAAACAAAATAAACATATGAATGAATTTGTAGATTCTAATAAATCTGAAATATTAAAACGAAATCAGAAAAAAATCAAAAAAAATTGTTTAATCGATTAAAAATCTAAAATACATAAATTTTACATGAATATGTAAACAAACTTGCATAAAAATTAAAAAAATTAACGGAAAACCCGTAATATGTACAATGCGAAATATAAATCATAAACGGTGATATTAAAAACAAATCAAAAGAAATATAAATAACTAATCGAAATTACCTTTACCAAATTCAAAATTTCTTGAATTAATATATAGATTTTTTTTACCAACCGAGAAATTTCTTGAATTAATACCGAGATTTTGTTGAAGAATCAAACTTTGAATAATTTGTGTTTCAAGGTTAGAAAAACTTGAAAAAAGAGAATTTGGGAACGTGAAAGCTGGGGAAAAATAAAAACTTTATGTTAGAAACGTGAAAGGTGGGAAACGTGTAGGATGTGGGAAGAATATTAAATGATAATTTTGTATTTATTTTTTATTTTTAATCTGTTATTGGTTAGAATTTGGTCCAATGATGGACTCTTTTGATTAATAAAGAAAATATAAATAATAAAATGTGAATACAATTTTTTTTTGAGAATATTGACATTCTGACATTTTAAATAAATATTTTAAAGTATTGTTGTTTTGACTAAACATGTTAGGTATTATGACTAGATAACTAATTTTCCCTTATTTAGATGAATCATCACAAGAATTTACGTTACTTACCAAATTTCTTTGTTAATTTTGTTTAAACTGTCTGAATGAATAACATTAAGTCTTATCAAATTATTATTTATTAGATTCAATTTAAAAGTTAAAAAACTAAAATTTTCGAGAATAACTTGAATTCTTTATATTCTCTCATAGTTATTAAAAAACTTTATGATGATTTAAGATTTTGTGTGAATAACTTTAAGATCTCTTATACGCATTTAGAGTTATTAAATAAAAACTAATTTAACTACACCTTAAGAAATTAGACTAGTCGTTTAGTTCAATATCTTTACTCGAGTAAATATTATAAGTTAGAGTGTATATGAAATTAAGACTTGTTCAAATTATTTCATTTTGAAATAAGAAGAATGACTTATGACTACTGGATGATAGTAGAACTCTACTCATTTAAAAGCAAGATTGTTCAAAATAATTTTAAGTGTAAATTCAAAATTAGCCAAAACATTTTTTTTTGCTGGTAACTACATTCATGGATATTTTAAGATATCTAATTCCTTCACTAATAAATTATTTGAACTTTTATTCAACTCTGTTTTAAATAAATGTTTTTTTAAACACCTTCAAAATGGCTTTTCCCCTAAAATTAAATAACGAACGGCTAATAATTCCAAGTTGATCCGATTTTCAGCATATTAAAGATATGGATGGATTGACATTGTTTCAATTTTTAAAAATGAACGAAAAAAATTGAATATTTGACAACTTTTTTTCAAAATTTTGAACCCATTAATAATTAAATCAAATATCTATCATTCTTAGGTGTGACTTGTAAGTAGTTAACCATTTTGAGATAATGCCAAGGTCCCGTAGAGCAACATTTTATATAAAATTGGATAAACGGAAAAGGGTCTTGCCTCACTCTTAGAAAAATGTTCTATTTATCTTTAATTATATTTTTTGATATATTCGCCATTATCATCCAACTTTGAATACATATTTATCCATTCACAATTAAATTTTATGTCCCCACTTTTATTATCCTGCCTGACACATACAAAACCCGATAGGATATACAAAACCCACTTTTTATATGTACCCACTTATATATATTTTTATTACTACTAAAAATCTATTCTCTATTTAATATTGTCTACCTAACCCAAGTATTAAAACCCGACCCACCAAATTGTGAAGTTCCATTAAACCTAGCTTTTGTACCCCTTCTCCCGCATCACTTTACACATCAAAGCATCAATACAAAATATTTTTTTTTATAATATTCAACAAAAATTTATAACTTGTTTAAGTTACGCTGATTAACATTAAAATATTCTATGTTGAAATACTCGTATTAACACTAAATTAGACACAAATATTTACTTGAAGAATTGAGCTTTCTAACTCCAATAATAAGGTTGCAAGTTCAGATCAATAAAGAAAAAAAAAAGAAAATTCTTAGGGAGGGAGTTAAAAATGAATAGTTAATTTTTAATGATTTAAAAAAAATGTATTTGAACATTCTATAAGAGAATAGCCGATAAAATTACAAGTATTTAACAGAAGTTTCAAATTTAGATAAAACAAAAACATGTACTATATACCAATCTATTTGTGAACAAAACTAACATACACTAAAATATGTCTTGCGTAATAATGCCTTTGCAAGTCTTTAATAAGTGGAAGTAATTAGCCTTTTTATGAAAGTTAAAACGAATCATGCCATTATTTACAACATGATAAATGATGAAAGAAGTTGTATGACTCTATTTTATATTTTGTATATAGTAAATATCAAGAAAATAATTTCATATGGTAAGTAAAAAGAAGCTCCAAGCTAATTTGCATGTTTGATGAGACACTTTACTTCCTCAAACAATGACATGTTGTTAGTTTATTGGTGTTTTATTTCAATTTCTAATTAGCTCAATATGATACGAAAATGGTCCGTATGTAAATGAATAGTTATTTGTATATAACAATTGCATATGTATATAAATGATTGATGTTTACATAAGTAACTTGTAGTTGAAGTATATACATTTGTATAAACAAAATAATGTATATCCGTTTGTATATATGTGTTAAATGGTACTCCCTCCGTCCACAATTAATTGTCATGGTTTCCTTTTTTAGAGTCAAACAATAAGAACTTTGACCAACATTTTACGATGTATATTTTCATCATATTGATATGCAAAAAATTGCAACTTATAGTACTTTTCGTATAGTTTTTGAATATCTAATTTTTTAAAAAAAATATCGAATTAACGTAATCTAATTTAACTTTAAAAATTAATCAAATTGACTTTCGAAAAGCGCAACATGACAAATAAAAGTGGACAGAGGGAGTATATCATAAGGGAAATATTCAGGATAATTAAATACCCCTTTACTAATTTTCTTATACATTTCCATTAGATTTGTGTCATGGAATGGAAGATAACAAGCTAACAAAACAAACAAAATCACCCCACATGACCAAATATCCACCTTTTCGCCATCATATCCACTCTTATTATGACGTCTGGCGCAAGATATGTTGGAGTTCCACACGTCATGTGGAGGAGGCCATCTTGTCTTTTCTTATCGAAAAGAGCATTCAACCCAAGGTTTTCGGTTTCATCCATAGTATATTTTTGGATTTCAGGTCTCTATGACATACCCCTTGACTATGACAGATATCAACGATCGCAATTAATTGTTGAAAATATTTTCGTATTGCTGATTTCGTTTAGCAACCTTATTGAATAATGCACCACCTCTAACATATTCCATGGCAAAATAATTTTTTTTTTGCTAGCCATTACTTCATAAAGTTCAACAACATTGGGAAGCCTAATTAACCTCATAACAGAAATTTCAACAACATTTTGATCCGTTTTATAAAACTTTGGAAAAACTACAGAATATAGCAAACATTAATATATATTTAAGGTGAATAGCTATAGTTTACTTTTTTTGTGTTATATGAATATACTTAAATATTAAATAGCAAAGTTAATTAATTATACATGAATAATTATTTTTTTTTCAATTTTATATGTATATTAAGAAATATTAAATAGCAAAGTAATTAACATAAGCCTAATCAATTATGTCAGACATGTTTTACAGTGCTTGTTCTTTATGTTTACCATCTTCAATGTTTTCTTTTTCAATATTTCTATAACACTGATTTGTTTTTTTTTTTTCAAAAATCCTTCTGATTCACGATCCTTTTGCATAATTGCAGGACTGATTTTTGTGATTCATCTTCATTAGGTATCTTCTAATTGTAATTTTTTCTTGTTTTATGAAGATTATATTTGTATACATCTATATGTTTCATCTATTTTCATAGGGTTTCGATTGAAGATTTTTTTCATTATAATGGCGAAAATCAATACTCCGGTATACATTTATTTGATGAATTGTTGGATGAACTTCCTTCGTTGATTCTGATAGCAGTGATAAAATGTAGTACAACAAGAACATGAGGAAAAAGAGATTGAGGTTTAGTTGTACAACAAAAACAGGACGAAAAATTAACAATGTATTCATATGTAGATAGTTGTAAAAAAAAAGTAATACAAGGAGGACATGAGCAAAAAGTGAATGAGAATTGTGGGATTTTCAATTTTTTTATATAGTGAAATAATTATACATCTGGGTACTTGTATTGTATTATATTCCATTATCTTTTTTTTTTGGATTGCCCAATTGTATTGAAATATCATCACAAGTTGAAAGGTTGATTACGGTATATAAGTATATTTGAATACACTTAGATACTCACATTGTGTTATGTTCTGTTTTTCTTATTTTTGGGTTGTCCAATGTATCCAATTTTTGTTTAACAACAAGGGTAATCATATG
Organism: Solanum stenotomum; assembly: GCF_019186545.1. NCBI lineage: Eukaryota > Viridiplantae > Streptophyta > Magnoliopsida > Solanales > Solanaceae > Solanum > Solanum stenotomum. The sequence goes on from NC_064291.1 coordinate 45,295,732, forward strand.
TATATTATATAGGTGTATTCATACTGTAAGTGTATTTAAATTGTCGTGCTCGTATGCTAAACTGATATACTTTACCAAATTTGATATATTAATACATTAAGTTCTATGATGGTATGTATCTTAGATATATTAATACATTAAGTTATATAAATCACTGTATCCATTTGAAATCAAAGTATTCGTATGCTAACTATATATATATATATATATATATATATATATATATATTACATTTTTATTAGTAGAAAATCAGATTCTATGTGGTGAATCGTCTGATTAAAGCGCCGCATATATAGATTTACAAAAATCGAAATTATTGTACAAGTTATGCTTGCCATGGAGTTCACCTATTTAAAATCAAAATAAATAAGATTCATTCACAAATACAATCAATTCATCAAAATATAATAGATAAATTTAACTAAACAAAATTCTATAAATACCTTTATGACGTCTGAATAAGAACAATGAAGTAAGAACAATGGAGATAACAGAAGAATGGAGTAAAACGTATCCCAATATTTTTGTTTATTTAATTGGAATATGGTGGATATGCTTTCAATAGGTAAATATTAGTTGGTAATTTAATAATGGAAAATTGAGAGTCTTAGGGAAGTAATTAAAGGGTTGTTTGTCATAGTAACATAAATTACCTTATTTAGTGAATTATAGCTATAATTATAATTGTATTACTGTATAAATAATAATAAAAAGAGTTATACAAAAATACAGCTAGATATAGACATAAACTGTAATCATTTTTGGTAAAAATCATACTTATAGCTATTAAAATTCAATAACCCTATAACTATAGTCATTTTATCTACAAATAATGCCAATCACTTTTATCCGAAGCATTATGTGTTGGGCCTCATTAGACAAAGCGACTAGAAAAGGAGTGGGCCTATAAGTCCATATTAGCTACAGTAGGTTTATGAGCAAAGGAAGTGGGCCAGAAGCCCAAACTGATGCTGGCAAACATGAAAGGAATGTTGGGTGGGGCTAGAGGCCCAATCTCCCACTCTCTTTGAATTCAACTTTGTATTTACTTGCTTATGAATTTGTATTTAAACTAAGAAGTAACGTTGCCAGCATGAACCCAACATTATGAAAGTAAAAAATTATTAGCTTTGACCCACCTTGTTCTAATATGTAGTTTCAAGGTGCTAAAGTTTTGATGCATACAACACAAGTTACTATTGATGGTTCTTTACAGAAACATATATGTATCTTTGACCCACCTTGTTCTAATATGTAATTTCAGGTGCTAAAGTTTTGATGCATGTAACATTTTTAGTTTTTTCTTGTAGTGAAATTTAATTATATCTACTAATTATTTCAGTTGTTTTTTTTGTTATGCCTTTTAATTCCAAGTAAATTCAAGTTGGTATTATTTATTGACGAAATGACCTGAAAAACCCATGCACTTGACTTTGTTTGTCAGTTGGACCCTCCTACTCACCACGTTTTGTCAATTGAATCCTTAAACTCGTTGAAATACAACATTTTAAAACCCCTTTTTTTTGACTTGTCAATCCTATGTGATATTTTTGTCCAAAGTGTGTGTGATGCACATATTTTAAGCGCGTGAGGATTTCTGAAAAGACAATGACAACAACTTTTGACCTTTATAACAATCATTTTCTTCCCCAATTATTCCAACACCATTGTTGATCAAACTTTGAGCTCCTTATGAACTTCCACTTAGTTTTTCTTCTCCAGTATTCTCTCTCCTCAGAACCTTATTCTTCTACTTAATCTTCTGATCAACCCATATATTTCAGAATCTCTCTTCATTTCATCAACACCAAAAAAAGAAAATTGATTTTTTTTGCAACCTCATCAAACACAACAAAAATTTATCTTTTTCCATTTTCATTAAACTCACAAAAAAAAAGATTTAAATTTTTTCTAATTTCATTAAACACACAAAAAAAGATTTAAGCTTTTTCTAATTTCATTAAACACCCCAAAAAAATAAAAAAAATTCTCCAATCTCACTAAACAACCAAAAAAGATCTTTTTTTTTAAAATTTCATCAAGCACTCAAAAAAGAAAAACTCTCCAAACGATCACACGATAATTAGTACAAAATTGTTAAATTCTAAAGTCTAATAACATACGCAAGAATTGAAGCAATTGAGTGATTTCATTAGTCTTAATGCACTAAACAAAAAGTAAAAAAATTTACACTCTCTTAAAACTAACTATTGCACTAACATACATATCCATATTACAATGAATAAAAATATAGAATTAAAAAAATCATGTAAAATACTTAAAAAGCAAATTAAGTTGCAATCGAACTATGAAGCTTTAATCAAAAATTTCACTCAGCTATCCAGCAACAAGCTCTATCAATCATAGTTTTACCATAAAAAAATACACATGAAAATAGAGGATTCATAAGTTAACCACCAACTGAATTCTTCATATTCATTCACAGATGCAAAGGAAAGCAAAAAGTTAAACTAAAAATAGTGTACCAACAAAATCCTTTCTTGTTTCAATAAAGAGGTGGAGTGAAATAGGGTTTTTAGACTTCTAACATATAATTTCCTATGTGGTATTTTTTAATGACGTGGAAATTAATGTGTTTAGTTGTATTACACACATCAATGAGTCATCCATATAAGAGTTTAAATAGGTTTTGGGGTTTAGTTGGGCAAAGTGGTGAATAGGATGGTCCAACTAATAAATGGAGCCAAGTACAGGGGTCTACCAGGTCATTCTACCATTTTTATTTCAAGTACTACAGATATTGACAGGTGTAAATCAAATGAAAATTGTTGTCTAGATTTGCAGAATCAGAGAGAACAACCTCCTTTAATTACAGTTAGCAAAGCATTTACTTGTTATAGAAAGATTTCGAAACCAAGGACTAAAACACAAAAATAACTCAGCAAAATATTTTTGGGATCCGGCTTCTTTCCAATACCCTTTCCTACCATTTTGTCAAGGGTACATCTAGATGAGAAAGTTTTATTTAAATTTTAAAGATCATAATTATATTATATTGACAAATATCATAAACATAATCAAATCAACCTATTTTAGAAAATTAATCTTCAAATTTGGTAAGAACATGATATTCCCTACAAATTTTGATATCCATTAATATCATTAATTTCATGTTATATTTTTATATTCAAATATTAAAATTTTGTTATCCATTAATATCATTAATTTCATGTTATATCATTAATCTAACTATATTTTTTACTTTTATGGTTTGTTTTAGGGCTAAAGACTAAAATGATTATTTTTTTTATATACATAAAGGATTATTTTGATAAGGTGATATATATATATAGTATAACTTACCTAAATCCCATAGTGTAAAGATCTAAATTACATTCTATCCCTACTCTTTTTCAATTTACGAAAACCCCTTCAAAATCAGTGCTATTCAGATACATAGCAAATAAGTCAGATACATTAATTCCAATACATTAAAACAAATTCAGTTACACTTTTAAAGGAAGAGTATCAATTTTGAATGTGAGTTCCCTAAATCACGCTAATCAATTTATTGTCAATCTTTCTCAAATGGTAACAACTTCAATTAATTCAAAATTCAAATTTTCTTCTTTCAATTCTCTTCTAAATCCTCCTAGCTTCAAACAATTCAATCAGACGCAAATTCTTCCAGAATCAACTAATTCAAAATTCATTTTTTTCCTCTCTATTCATCGTCTCATGTTCATCGAATAATCATTCAAATCAGATTCAAATTTGCCAAAAATTTGATAAGATACATGATGATTAGTTGTTGGAAAATAATTTCTTTTGTGAATCTCAAATACATCATTGCAGTAGATCGATGAGATGAGGAAAAACTTGAAAACCCGATATATAGTAGAAGGATATCACAGGAAAATGTTGATTCTACTGCTTGGCATACTCTTCATCTCACCTCGATTGTGGCACCACAGTAAGAGATGATCTAAGAAGTTACTGACCACTTCAATTTGTATTTCAAAATACATTAAAAAAACTAGTTAAATTGTTCTTCTCATTCTTTCTAAAAAATTCTCAATTTTTGAATCAAACTTGTCAATAAATTGTATTGATACAACATGAACATGTCCATCTTGTTGAGACATTCCATAATCTGAGAAAGTGAGTTGAGGTATGAATGATACAAAGGTGATGAAATTGTTGTTGGTCAAAAAATTGATTTGTGAATCTCAAATCAACCATTGCAGTTGAATTAAAGATCGATAAGTTGAGGAAAAATTGGAGATCTGATACATCGTTGAGGTGAAGAAACAAGAGTTTGGATTTTCAATGTATCCGTTATAAATCGATATAACAAACAGAAAGGCTGAAGAGATGCATAGCTTTAATGGATCATTCATACCTTTTATAATGTTGTTTAATCGTTTTCTGAATTTTGTTTCTGAGATGGATAGATTTATCAATACATTACTATTTATGTATCTCGTTTAAATTGAGAAGTGTTGTATTTCTACTAGATACATTAAATAAGTAATTGATGTCCATAAAATGTAAGGTTTGAGATCGATACATTACTTTGTGGTAGTTGCGACGTATCAGATACAATTAGTATAAATTTGAGTTTACGTATCATGTCTAAAATATTGTATATTTGTTCATGCAATAATAGAATGTTGTGTATCCGATACATTATATCATGTATCAGTTATATAGTTTAGTAGATGTAATATTTGTGTTCCATAAAAATGTGTATCTAACACACAATTTGTGCAGTTGTGTTTGATAAAAAAAATTGTATTTGATATTAACACTATTTAAAAGACAGAATATTGTGTACATGACTCATTATGTTGTGTATCTAATACATGATATAATATATGTATTAATGCGTTTCATGTTTATTGTATCAGATACATAGCTGCAAGAACTTCATATTTTACCTCGAACTAAACAAACTTTTGATAAAAACATTTGTGTATCATTGTTTATGAATCTGATACATACTTGCGTGACACTTTAATGTATCATGTATTGTGTACTGTTACATATCCTTCTAAATTTGAATAAGAGAGAAGATACATAGCAACACCTAGATACATGATAAATGATATATTTGGAAGAAGTTTTTATATCAAGTATCAAAACTAATTAAGTTTATGCATCAAAATTAATATTTGAACACGATACACTGTGTATGATAAAATTGTAATGTATCATAGTGTTGAAACAAAGACATTATACATTAATTTAAGAAACAAAACTAACTAGATACATTAAAAATCTAGTTAATGTATCTAATTAGTAATTTGAACACGATACATTGTACATAGTGAAATAGTAATGTATCATAATGTTGAAACAAAGACATTATTCATTAATTTAAGAAATCAAAGCAACCTGATACATTAAAAATCTGAACACATATATATCAGAAAAAAGATGAACAAGAAAAAATCGGAAAAAAAATCAACAATCTTATTTATTTTGACTTCTCTTTCTCAACAATCACTTTAGAAGACAAATGTACATCCACTTTTTTCTACATTTACTTTAGAAAACGAAGGTACATCCTTCTTCTCATTCTCCTTCTCAACATTCACTGTTGTAATTTTTTTTTTTACTATTAACATAGACGTCACTCATGAATCTCGATCCAAAGTCCTTACAAAAGTCACCAGTAAATCGACTTTTTTCATTTTTTCCACAGTCTATTTAGAAGGTGAAGATGCATCCTTCTTCGACTAGTTGAGTAATACCAACACTAAAAGAATGATCCTGATCCATATGCATCAGGAAATAAAGAAGAAAAAAAATAAAATTGAAGCTGACGACTGTGGAGGAGACACAATATATGAGTTGAGTGATTTGAATTTGATTGACCGGAGAGAGAATCTTTTTGAAAATTTTTGAAAATAAAATTGACATGAAAATTCTAACGGATAAGATTGTAGAGAATCCTTTTGAAAATCAAATTGATATGAAAATTGTAACTGATAAGATTGTAGAGCAAATTATGGAGAGAATAAAGGAGTGAAAAAAAGGAAGGAAATCATGTGTTAAGGATGGGATACTTATGTATCCGGTTGACTTGAAGATTTGGGAAAAATAAGGGATTTTGGAAATATTTTGAAATGGCAGGGAATGATGGAAATTATGGAAAATAAAGATGTGTATATAGGTAGTTTATCCATATATATATTAGATGAAGGTTGCTCGTGCGTGCACGGCCCAATACACAATAGTTAAGAAAACTTGTAAGACAAAAATAGTTCGGAATGCTTGTGAGGCAATTGAAAAATCAGCAAATCAGTTGAAGTTCGTTTCATCGAAAGACGGCTAATACACGTACACACACTGTTTATACATTTATGTTGAAGTAGGAGAAATGTTTTTAGTAGTTGATGTAGAGTATAGTAGCAACAGTATAATAATTCAATTAAGAGTGATTATGTCAGTGTGTAGGGACCAAAGGTAGCAGCCAAATTTTCAGCAAAAACAAATGAGAAGAATAAATGATAAGAGAGAAGAAAATACACAGCTATAAATAAAATATTTAAATATCTGTTGGGGAATACACCATGTATACACGAAGATCACTACCTAACATTGGCATGCTGCATGCATAAGTCGCAACTTTGAATGATCTTAAATTGTAAGAGGGCCAAACAGAATGCTTTGGAACCATATTCTTCGCCATGTACCCCGAAAAGTGTCTATACCCTTCACAACCTCATGTATGTTGTGAAGGGTATAAAATACGTACAAAATGTGAAATTGTTTTGAATTATAATTTTAAAAGTAAAATGAAAAGGGCGGCATCCCAACAACTATCTAATCACTACTTTTTATTTGCAAAAAAAAAAAAAGAAAAAAAAGCTACAGCAATTTTATTAATATCTCAATTAATACAGATCACAAAACATCAAGCACAAGATTTATAACTTCTATCAAGAAGCTCACAAGCATACCTATTGCTAAAGAAGGAATTTCCTTTACCAAAAGAGGATATGAATATCATTCCATAAAGATTTATAAAAGAATCATAACAGAGAAATGACTAAATTGAAAAATATGAAAATTGCAGAAAAAGATTGAAGAAAGTAAGCATTGCAACACAATGGAGAAAGAATCTAATAGCACAGATCTAAAATGAGATGAGGAGAATAAAAAATCTGATGGGAAGAGTTCCTAGTTCCTACCATGGGAGAGCTCTTAAAGCTTAGATGAGTAGGAGGAGGCTCCACAATAAGTTAACACCACAAAATAAATTTACCCCTGTATTTTAATGGGCGAACCTTCTTTATTTGAAACAACATGATGAAAAACAGAGGGGGAAAGAGAGTATATTTGTATGTACCACTTTATCCAAAGTTTACAATCTCCCTCTGTATTTTAATATGATTAAAGAAACTATAATCTTTTACTCTAGGCAAAAATGATTTGATGGACCCTTATACTTGTATGCGTTTGTATTGTGAACCCTTCTACTTAATCATTTGTCAACTGAACTCTTAAACTCAATCAAAATAAGCATTTTAAACCCCTCCAATCATGTGTGTAGCTCACTCTCCTTTACATAAATGACATGTCATATCCACATCAGATATATTAATGCCATGTCATAATTATTTTTAAAATTATTAATCAAAATTGTTTAATTAAAGGTAAAATAATAAAAATTTAATTATATTCTTTAAAGTAAAAGCCATTACACTTTCTTNTGCATACGATCGTTTATATTTCTTTTCAAGAAGTATATTTGAACGTTATCAGAACACACCTTCTAGAGTCCCAATTCGAATTGAACACGTCTTGTAGAGTCTGCAAAATTTCAATGTCTACAAGTACTTCATTATTTGAAACAAATTTATCAAAGAGAGATTATATTCTAACAATTAATACAACGAAGTGATAAGATCATACAAAAAATATTATATTTTTGACACGTATATTGCATGTGTATATCAAATTAGGTAAAAATAACAGTGTCTCTTTTAGTTGTTATTTATTATATATTTTTTTAGTGTGAGAAATTAAAGTAGATTTTTTATTACAAAATTAAACGGGAAAAGGATCAAGAATACCCCTTAACATATTTGAAATGGTTTTAAAATACCCCTCTTTCACCTTTTGGTCTAAAAATACCCCCCACCTTTGTTTTTGGTTCAAAGATATCCCTCCTTCCACCTTTTGGTCTAAAAATACTCTTAACCTCAATTTAATTAAATTGAATTCTTTACTAATTAGTTAATTCCTTTATTTATTCTAAATTTTTTTTAAAATTTAAATTCTTAATAGTAACTCATCCCAAAAAAATTAAAATATTTAAGTCAAAGAAATAAAATAAAAAATCTATCGTGTAAAAATAAAAAATAAAATCTTCCACGCTAATCCAAAGCAAAAAATGAAAATAAAAGAAAATATAGTTTGGGACACCAAATTAAATTACTTTATAATTAATGCCACAAGAACGTGTTTTTCGGAATGGTGTAGAAAGTTTTCTTTTCCCTGCCCCCAGCCTCTCTCACTTCGTTTCGTTCTTCCTCTGTACCGTCGCTTGAATAAAGACACCCGATCAACCCAACTTTCCCAAATACCCCCATCGGGATCATTTAAACTAGTTTTGTTATTTAACAATATCAAAATAAGAGAGGTGAACGGTAATATCTAAAATCAAAAGAAAGATTAGAATTATAAAGCTAAATGAGAAATAATTAGGCAAAATGATCTAGTGGACCCTTATACTTGTATGCGTTTGTATTGTGAGCCCTTCTACTTAATTATTTGTCAACTGAATTCTTAAACTCAATCAAAATAAGCATTTTAAACCCCTCCAATCATGTGTGTAGCTCACTCCTTTACATAAATGACATGTCATATCCACATGAGATATATTAATGACATGTCATAATTATTTTTAAAATTATTAATCAAAATTGTTTAATTAAAGGTAAAATAATAAAAATTTAATTATATTCTTTAAAGTAAAAGCCATTACACTTTCTTCCATTCCCATTGGTTCACGTGAACCAGGTTGTCGCCGTCGTCACCATTTTTGCCGGCGAAGCCACTCATATTTCCTTCCGCCTTCATCTCCGCCGCACATCATCACCATTTTCCTTTCCTCCTCCAACATCCACAAAACCAACAACCTAAGCTACTGCATCAGATCTAGCCGAACACCATCACCATTTTTGCCGCCATGATTAGATCCTCGCACCCTCACCCACCTCGTTCTCATCTCTACTGACCAGCCACACTATCTCTCTCCCTACACTGCGTATCAGTGGGGCCCGGCGAACACCACCAACGCCGCTCTCTCCCTCCGTCAGTGATTAGTGGACTCAAGGAGGTGCCCAAGATCATCTAAATAAATGAAAATAGATTGTGAAAAAGAAAGAAAAAGGGATTGGGCAGGGGATGGATATGGCTGAAAATGAGGTTTTTTTTTTCTGCATAAAATCCCCAAACATTACCAAATTCTTCAATATTTACATTAACAATTCAGATCATTCATAATCAAAATCTAAGATTCATCAATCAGATTCTCTTTCGGTTCATCAAAATTAGGGTCATTTGCATCAACAACAACAACATCAACTTCTTCTTTCTTAGAAGAATAACTTCCGTCGCCGGCCCAAGTAAACTTTCCACCATGGCCACCTTTCTTCAGATATCCACTTATTTTGGGGGCCGATCGCCGGTCCTTCCTCGCATCTTGGCTTGATTTGGGGATAATTTTGGAACTTTTTGATATATTCTTCATAGTGACTTTTTTTCAGTGGGTCATATGGTGAAGAAGAAGGGTTTCAATTTTCTTTTTTTATGTTTATTCTTTTACTCTTTTAATTCAAATATTTTTTAAAATTTAAATATGATGTTCACTTGCCTTAATAGGCGTGTGGTCTCACTCTCTTGCCAACTCAACCATGTTAATGCCACATAATCATGGTCAATGGTCAGATGGGTTTGATATATTGTGTTTTATTAAGTATAAAGGTCGAGAAGACAAAGGGTTGGTTCACAATACAAACGGGTACAAGTATAGGTATCCACCAGACCATTTTGCCTTTACTCTATATATAAGTTCCTAAACCACAATACAAATAATGAAGAAATTAGAAGATCCAACTATTGAGCAATGTAAAATAAATCAAATTCAGATACCTGAAAGTACGGTAAAATGAGTTGCGACTAATTCTTCTTCAGCTTCGAAAGATCACTGAAACAGAAAGGGAAAAATAGTCAAAATATTGTGTTTGAATTGGGAAATAACAGTTCACATGCTCTGAGATGTTGCACTTGACAAACAACTTCCAAAATATCTTGGAAAAGGGGTTCTTGACCCCTAATAATTATTGTCGGGAAATGGATTCTAAATCGCCGGAGTCAATCCTCCTCAAAAGATTTCGGTCAGAAAGTAGATCTAACTTGGAGAATTCGAGAGGTTTTGTTTATTCGGAGGGAACGACGGTGCTTAAGGAGCTCAGTCAAAACACCCACGATGCCAGATCTACCAAAGTTTATGTAACGACCCGAGAGCACCCCCTAGTCGTTACCGGCCTATTCGACCTCGAAGAGGTCTTATACAAGCCCTTAACATTCGTCATAGCATGTATCATAGAATAAAAATTGTGAAAAATTTAAAACTTTTACTTTGGAAGTTCAACTTCACTTTATATATGAAATATAGAATCTAACTTCGTCACAATGCACCATCTAGACATAGGAGTATCGAAAATGGGACTTAGCCCTTACATCAATAAGAAGTCTTGAAAATAGGAAGTACAACAATGTCTTTCAACATAAGCAAAAAGCTAAACATAGAAGCTAGATCATAGGGTCTTGTCCTCGGACTTGAGGACTCACTAACTTGGGGAAGCAACTCCAAGTGTCTTGAGAAGTAAGCTTGAATCCTCAACGGCCTGATCCTAAATGTTTGGGAAAAGGGAGAAAATATGGGTTAGCACAACACACGTACTAGTATGGCTACTATGTATAAAAACCATTGAAACATGCACAAAAGGACATTTTAGTCAAAACATGCTTTTTGCCAAGTAAATCCAATATGCACACCAATTAAGTATCATAGTCCAAACCAACATAATGTCATCCCAACATGTAGACAACCCTAGCAATACTAGTGCAATACAAAGAATAGAACCCCATAACCCTATTCAAAGCCAAGTATCACATTAAGCAACCTACTTCATGCATACATTCATAAGATCATATTTCATCATAACTTACCATATTCATAATGATCATACATAACATAGCTTCAACATACATAAGTTGTAATCATAATAACCATAAGAGAACACTACTACGACCATCCCTTAGGATCCCACAAGTGCAATGTGCAAGAGAAGTCCCATACCCTCTCTTACACTATGTAGAAACCCTTAAGAAAGCCCTAGTAAGAGTTCCCACCTTTCATATCTTCATTTATTTTTACATTCAGGAAATATTGCAATAACCGACATAGACCATGAGAGCTATATGGAATCCGGTGTTCTACTCCTACACCGAAAAAAGAGGGTTAACACTTGCCTAAGGTGTAACCATTCGTACATAGCTATCTTGGTGGATCCACTAAGCTAGAGTCCTATATGGGCACATAGTTAAGGGTCAAGGAGATTGCTTCTAGAAACCCTAACTTACTAAACGTGGGGGTTTCCATCTCATGAGACAACACATACCGTAGGTAAGCTAGACTTTCTAAACATAAGGAAACCCATGTGGGGAGCCAGACTTACTAAACGTGAGACCCCCATCTCATTTATATGCCCTTTCGGTGCTAAGCATCTAATTCCCTTTTGAAATCATCTTTAGTCATCACATAAGTTCACATTTGCCTTTAATAGACCCTTATGTAGACATCTTACCATAATAGCTCATATGTGTTCATAAGTGAGTAACAATCCTTTCACTTTAGAAACACTTAGCAAGTGAGTAAACCTTTCACTTTACATTACACTATAATCATGAGAACTACCTTTCAATCATATAGTAATCATACCATAATATACATACATACTTCATAGCAAATTCAAGTGTAGAGGGTTAAGGATGAGGAAACTAGGTCATCAACACCACAACAACACATTAGGTATAACATCATTACAATCTAAGTAATTCATCTTTCATACTTGAGTTCAAAGAAGAACCAACCTTCATACCTTTTTGCCCTTCGTGGGACATGAATACTTCAATTACCAAGCAATTCATAACCAATACATAATACAAGGTAATTCATGAAGTAATAACACAATCAACATCAATATAAGCAATTGACATATTCCCTTCATAGCCTTCAAGGTTTCATTCAAAGACTCAATCCTAATTTCATAGAAATTATACATAACCTAGGGTAGAATCATCATACAAACATGAATTACATAACATCACATTCAATTCATAGCCTTCAATCAATATCCAACACAAACTAGGGTTAGAATTAGGAAAAGAAGGAGAAACATGAGTTTCATGGGGAATTCTTCAAGAAACCACCAATACCACATAAATTCATCCATAATTATTCATATAACATCAATCAAAGTCAGTTTATAACATCAATTTCACTTTTAGAAAGAAGACCCACATTTTTGGATTGAAACCTAGAAATTGGAGATTTTGAAATTCATCTTGAAGGGGCCTCTTGGAAAAGGAATCCCAAGAGTGATAAGAAACCATACCTTATTGACGAATTAACCACAAAAATCAGACTTGAAACCTTGGAGAGTTGGCCTTCTTCTTGAAGCTCCAATCTTCTTCAATGGAGTTCTTGAGAAGAGAGAGAGTAGAGAGAAGGAGGAACTTTAGGTTTACATCTTTGGGGTTTTGTGTTTGAGTGATAAAAGTGAGGTAAATTGACTTAAAAATCATTATATACACGTCCCCTAAAGTACCCTAAATACCCCTCACTCAAATGGACTCTTTAATGAAGTAAAAATAGATTTATGAATTTCTGCATTTTCGTCGCGGAACAAGTCCGCGACGCGGAGCTGTTCCCTGAAGATATTTCGAATTAAATTTCGAGACAGTAGAGTCCACGACATGACCGCGTCGCGAAAAAATTGTTTGCTCCTTGGGGGAGCAAGTCCGCGATGCGCCCTTGTTCCCTCCAAGAGCAATTTGCAAGCTGCCTTGGCAGCTTGCTTGGCCAAGGTTGGGGTCCCCCTTGGGGCCCCCTATGGTGGTCCTGGGGCGTCGTATTAGAATATTTGACCCTATAAACATATATTTACCTATTTTAACTCTATTTACAAGATTACACCATTATACGACACTCCCAAACCTGCCCAAAACCTGAGGACACATTAGAACACATTTTTCTCTAGTTTCCGGACGTCGTGGTCGTTTCTTGACGTTTAGACTTTTACTCTTCTACACCAAGTCAATTACATTTGTTTAGGTTTATAAACATCATTGTAACTATTTTTAAGTCATTATTCATAAGGTGAGGCTCTAACTTAAGTCATAGAATTTCTGGGGTGTTACAGTTTGCCTCTGCCTTGACCGCTAGAATTACGGGACCGAGTCATTGCTCTCTGATAAGCTTGCACAGTGACAAGACCCTGCTCTTTTATCTTACAACTATGCTGTTTTCTCTGAAGAGGATTTTTATTAGTATTTCTAGGATTGGTGACAGTGGCAAGCATGGTCAGGCTTGGAAAACCGGTTGCTTCGGGTAATTTCTTATATTCAATATGTCCTCATTAAGAGGATATCCCCATTTTCGGGGTAAGGGTTCAATGAACTTAACACTAATTGCTCAAATTCTGAACGAGTTAATTCTCTTTTGATTGAACAACATACAAATCTCTTGATATTTATCTTATTTTCAAGGATTACTCTTTGAGCTCACTTCATCTTTCTCATCTGGGTATTGAAATTTTTGGTAGTCTTGTATTTTCAATTTGCACTAATTATGATTGTGTTAAAGAATGACAAAAGTCCCACATCGGTGGTTAATGAGATGTGTGGACTCCTTATAAGGCTTGGGCAATCCTCCTCCCTTTGAGCTAGCTTTTGGGGTGTGAGTTAGGCCTAAGACCTAATTTTAACATGGTATCAGAGCTTTCAAGCAAGAGATTCATTGCTTGATTCTGGAATTCCGCAAGTTTTTCTCGATTGACATTAATACAGATTGGAAGGTTCGAAGTTGGTTCAAGAAATGACACCAAATTCTGTTGATTCTCAAGGTCAGGCCACTAGTACCAATGGAGGAGCTGTAGCTGTGATTGATCACAATCACCCATTGTTCTTGCACTCTTCTAATGTAAGTGGGATACAAATAATTTTGTTTCAGTTAACTGGAGTGGAAAATTATTCAGTTTGGTTTAGATCAATGAAGATTGCGTTGCTAGGAAGAAACAAACTAGAATGGTTGATGGATCGTGTAAAAAGGAAATGTTTCCAAGACTAGAGGGATTGGGAAAGAGTCAATGCCATAGTTCTGTCTTGGATCATGAATTTTGTTTCAAAGAGATTGTTAGGAGGAATAATGTATGCTTCAAGTGCTAAAGTTGTATGGGATGACTTGTTCGAAAGATTCAACAAGGTGGATGGATCAAGAATATTTAATCTTCATAAAGAAATTGCCACCTTAAGTCAAGGCACCAGTTCTGTTTCTGTGTACTATTCTAAACTCAAAGGACTGTGGGAAGAGTTTGAAGCTCTAGTTCCAATCCCAGGGTGTTCTTGTGAGGGGTCAAAGGAGTATAGTGTGCATCATAAAAATTTGAAGTTGTTTCAGTTTCTCATGGGGTTGAATGACTCATATCTGCAAGCAAGAAGTCAAATTCTGATGTTGAAACCAGTACCTTGTATTAATCAAGCTTATTCTATGATCTTAAGTAATGAAAGTCAAAGGTCTGTTGTAGCTAATGTAGGAGTGTTGGGTATTGGTCCAGCGAGTCTACAAGGGTCTTTTGATGCTGTTATGTACTCAAGGACAAGTGGAACTCAAAATAGATTCAAGAAGGGATATAATCTTGTGTGTGATTTCTGCAAAATTAAAGGACATACAAGGGAAAATTGTTACAAGATCATTGGGTATCCACATGATTTTAAGTTAAAAAAGAAGGGAGTAAGTAGTTCTACATATAATGTAACTGGTGAATCTGAGGATAAGTTGAGGTCAAGGTCTGATGATGGAGTGAGGTCAAATGCAAGTGATGCAGGAAGTGGACAGTTGAGGTGTGATGGAGAGGTTAAACTACCACATTAGAATCAGCTGGAATCATGTACATTGACTAGGGAGCAATATAATTAGGTTTACAATTCCTTGACAAGAAGTCAGAGGTTTCACATTGTGTAAATGCAGCAGGTACGAATCCTACTTTAAGAAGTCAGAGTCACAGTCCAGGTTGGATAATAGATATAGGAGCCACAAATCATGTTGTGGCTGACCTGAGTCTCTTAAAAAATCAGTTTATATCTAAAGTTGAAAATCCCAAGAAAGTACATCTTCCAAATGGTGATAAAGCCTTGGTAACACATCTAGGTTCTATCACACTAGATGGGAAGAACACAGTTTCAGGAGTATTTTATATTCCTCAGTTCAAATTTAATCTATTATCTGTTGCTAAACTAACCAAGGAGTTGAATTGTTCTGCATCCTTTTTTCCTAACTTTTGGTTGTTTCAGGAACTCTTCAGTGGTTGTTTCAGGAACTCTTCAATGGAAAGATGAAGATGATTGGTAGAGTGTATGGAGGATTGTACATTTTGTCCAACAAAATAGATAAAGAAGATGATGATGTATTGTCAGCAAGACATTCTGAGCATGGTGATAAAAAGACTGAGAAAATAGATATTCAGTTACTACATAAAAGGCTTGGGCATAGTTCTAGTTCAAAGCTTAAGAAGTTGTTAAATACTAGTTTGGAGGATATTACAAAGTCTATAAGTAAATGTACTATATGTCCTTGTGCCAAACAAGCTAGAATGTCATTTCCTATTAGTACTTCTAGCAGCTTGAGTACTTTTGATTTGCTACATATGGATTTGTGGGGTCCTTATAAAAAATCTACATTTGATGGTTTCCAATACTTCTTAACTATTGTAGATGACTACTCTATAATGACTTGGGTGTTCATGTTAAGAATGAAGTCTGATGTGTGTACAATGCTGAAAACTTATTTGACTTACATAAAGACTCAATTCAATAAACAAGTGAAGGTTATAAGAAGTGATAATGGTACTGAATTTGTGAATACAAACTGTTCTAAGTTGTTCAAAGAGTTAGGCATAATACATCAAACTTCGTGTGCTTACACACCCCAACAAAATGAAATAGCTGAAAGAAAACACAAACACATCTTAGAGATAACAAGAGCCATAAGATTTCAAACACATATTCCTTTAATGTTTTGGGGGTTGTGTGTTAAAGCTGTTGTTTATATTATTAATAGGATGCCTAGTAGTGTTATTGCTGATATGTCTCCCTTTGAAAAACTGTATAATAAGAAACCTTCTTTGCATCAGTTAAGGGTGTTAGGATGTTTATGTTTTGCTAAGGGAGTAAATGAGTTAGACAAGTTGAAGCCCAGGTCTATAACTTGTGTTTTCCCGGGATATGCTGAGACTCAAAAAGGATATGTGGTATATGATCTAGCTAATATGTGTTTTCTATCAAAGGGATGTAGTGTTTCAGGAAGATATTTTTCCATTCAAACTCAAGTCCAAGGATTCAGTTCCTATTTTTACATACACTGGTATAAATCATGAAGTGGATGATCTAAAAGAAGTGTCAATAGCAACACATTCACAACATAATTCTCAAGCTGAGTTACTGCCTCAAGAACAAGTTGAAAATGCTGAGGTGGAGACTTCTACCACAAACAAATGTATATGAGGATATACAAGCAGAACAAATATCTCAAACTGAAGTGAGGAAATCAGAAAGATGAACCAAACCTCTATTATGGTTAAAATATTTTGTGTCATTAAACATCCATGAAGGACCTTATAGTTTGGATAAATATGTGTCATACAACAGTATTAATCCTACCTATCAGGCATATCTAGCAAAGATGTCAAGTGTGACAGAACCACAGTCTTACAAGGAGGCAGCATCTGATCCTAAGTGGACTGAGGCAATGAATACTGAGATAAAGGCACTGCAAGATAATCATACTTGGGAAGTAGTTAAGCTTCCTGATGGAAAAACACCTATAGGTTGCAGATGTATATTCAAAGTTAAGTACAAATCTAATGGAGAGGTTGAAAGATTCAAGGAAACGTTGGTAGCAAAGGGGTACAACCAAAAAGAAGGTATAGATTATCAAGAAACCTTCAGTCCTGTTGTAAAGATGAAGACTGTTAGGATTGTCTTGGCTATTGCTGCACAACAACACTGGCAGATACATCAAATGGATGTATTTAATGCATTTCTTCAAGGAGATTTACCTGATGAAATCTATATGCAATTACCTCAGGGATTTGAGAGGCAGGGGGAGAATAAAGTGTGTAGACTCACTAAATCCCTCTATGGATTGAAACAGGCTCCCAGACAGTGGAATGCAAAGTTATCTGAGACATTGTTAAGGTTTGGGTTCCAGCAGAGTGAAAATGATCACTCTTTGTTTATCAAGCAAACATCAACAGGTTTAGTGTTTGTTCTCATATATGTGGATGATATGCTAATTACAGGAAGTAGTGTTCAGCTCATTAAAGAAACAAAGCTAAACTGAATCAAACCTTCAAGATGAAGGACTTAGGAGAGTTAAGGTTTTTTCAGGGGATTGAGTTTGCAAGATCAAGTAAGAGTATACTGATGCATCAGATGAAGTATGCATTATAACTCATTTCTGAAACAGGACTGGGAAATGCAAAACCAGCAGTAACTCCTATTGACAATAACAACAAGCTAAGCTCAAGACAATATGATGATCACTTCAATTCAGAGAATGTACAAGAAGATCCTCCAGCTGATCAAAGCCTATGTCAGAGACTGATAGGACAACTACTATACCTCACTATGACAAGGCCTGATATTGCATTTGGAGTGCAAACTTTGAGTCAGTTCTTACAACAACCTAAAAAGATTCATATGGAAGCAGCTTTAAGGATTGTTAGATACATAAAAGGTCAGCCAGGTCAAGGGATATTATTATCCAGCATTCAAGATACCAATCTCACAGCTTTTTGTGATACTGACAGGGCTTCTTGTCTTCTTACAAGGAAGTATGTAACAGGGTATTTTATCAAGTTTGGTAACTCAGTGGTGTCATGGAAGTCTAAGAAACAATCTACTGTTTCTAGAAGCTCAGCAGAAGCTGAGTACAGGAGTATAACTACAACTGTAATAGAAATCATCTGGATGCTGGGGTTGTTAAAAGACTTAGGGATTGAAATGCATAAACCTGTAGAAGTATGCACAGACAGTAAAGCAGCCATCTTGTTAGCTGCTAATCTTGTTTATCATGAGAGGACAAAACACATTGAGATAGACTGCCACTTCATAAGGGAAAAAATTGTACAAGGAATAATATGTACCAAGTACACTCCTACACATGAACAACTAACTGATATGCTTACAAAAGGGTTGACTAAAATTCAACATCAGTTGCTCAGTTCCAAGCTTGGAGTTCAGAACATATTTTCACTTCCAAGCTTGAAGGGGAGTGTTAAGATTAGTGAGCAAAATTAGTTAGTTCAATATTCAAAATAGGAAGTGTATAATTTAGTTAGTCGGTTATATAACTACCTATCCAAAAGTTAGTTAGGAGCTCTAACTAACTAAGTTCCAGAAGTGTTGTATATATATAATCACTCTTGTACTCATTTGTTTCAATGAATCAATAAGAGAGTTGTGAGAGATCCTATAACTATCAGATATAAGCTTCTATAACAGATTGATTCTTCTTCTTCTTCCTCGTCTATTTCTTCTTAT
Source organism: Solanum stenotomum (assembly GCF_019186545.1). Classification (NCBI taxonomy): domain Eukaryota; kingdom Viridiplantae; phylum Streptophyta; class Magnoliopsida; order Solanales; family Solanaceae; genus Solanum; species Solanum stenotomum. Next base: position 45,314,596 of record NC_064291.1, read on the forward strand.
TCTTCTTCTTCTACTATTTCTCTAGTTCTAATCTTCATTAACTACAGATTGCTTTTCAGATTTTTACCAATATGATGAAAACTTTCTATTGTAACTACATATATGTAAAACTGATAAAGACTAAAACTTGAAAAACCGATAGAATTAATTGTTAAATACTTGGGCGATAGGAGTAAATAAGAAACCCCATCTTCTTTTTCTCCGTTGCCTATTTAATAAATCCATTCGACATAATTAAAAAAATTGCTTATCTTCTAAAGATCAAAACTGAATTTGAAGATGAAGAAAATTGAAAGGAAAAATATGAAACTTTACAAATTCATTCAATCAAATAAAAAAATAGTGAAAAATGACGATGAAGACAAAATTGAAGGTTAAGAGACGAAGAAAACAAAGAAGTACCTGAGAATTGTAGCCACAGGGTGACTGTATGTGAAAATAGAAGATAAAGAAACTTTTGAATTTTGGCAGATGAATGGGAATGGGTTTTGATGAAAGAGATGAAGTGGGCATGGATGACACGTATAACCACGTGTAATACCGTGGAAGTAGTGAGAATAATTTAATCTGACGAAAATGTCATGACCCGGACCTATGCCCCGGAAGTGACACGGCATACAAGATTCCAAAGAGCCTCATACAAGCCTCATAACATTCATAACATAAGAGCATGGGAAAAATAGCGAAATTTAAAACTTTTCTTTACAATTGAGGTCATTTTTCATAAAAGCAAGCGGAAATCTTTCTATACTTTGTCTCAAACCATCTAGAAACATAAGACTTAAAACTTTGGGACACAGCCCATACAAAAGCTCTAAACATAAAATAAAAGACATTAAGGGAAATAGTGGGTTCGTCCTCGAAACTATGAGGACTCACCAAATCTTCAACTCCATGCTCCTTTGAAACCTATCTTCCAAGTATAGAACATCAAATCTCCAAATCCTACACTTTGGTAAAAATGAAGAAATATGAGTTAGCACCTTTAATGTACTAAGTATGATAGCCATGCAAAAATCATGCTTTAAAACGGACATTTGGTTTGAAAATAATGCATTTTGCCAATTTGAGAAATATCATGAACTTTTGCATAAAAGGCATAGATACAACATAATCAACATATAAGTCATTTCATCACACTAAAGCCTTCACCTAAAGTAACCTCAATCTATATTTTGTGTAATGTATGAATAGCGTCCCATACCACCCTCCACACTAAGTACCACATTAAGGCCACCAAAAGTGAACTTATCATTCTTCTTTTTCACCTTTGAACAATACTCATGCATAAGGAACATAAACATTTCATAAGTCATAACAACACATTAGGACCATCATCTAGGGCAGCCTTAAGTCATACTTGTGCAATGTATGAATAACATCTCATACTACTACTCACACTAAGTACTCCTTTTAAGCCACCATAGACAAGGAACATTCATATTCAATAAGTCATGACAAGGAAGCAGGGCCGGCTCTTACCTATAAAATTTAAGGCATTGGCCTTTGGGGGCCTCAAAATTCTACAAATAAAAAAATATGTATTTTAATCCCATTAAAAAATTAAGAAAACACTGTTTTGGATTCTTACATTCTCGTCGCTAACACTCACATGATTTTATCATTTTTAACTCCTTTTGCACTCTATTTCTTCAAATCTTTGATAGTTAGAGTAATAATCTCTCAAAAATATGAATCAATAGTCAAAAAGTGCTGAACAAAGTGAATAACAATTTTTTTTTATTTCTTCATAAATTTTTATATTAAATTAGGTATAGCAAGTTATCAACTTTTTGAGTCAAATTCTATCATTCTAACTCTTATCTTAAAAGTTTTTCAGCTTATTACTTACAAAATTATGTTAACAATTCATATAATAATTGTATCAATAAAAGGATGTTTTTCAATGTTGAATTGATAAAATCTTACCTAAAAATAATAATTAAAAAAAGTATTTGAAAAAATCATTTATATAAAAGATATTAAGTAGTAATTTACAGCTAAAAATTTAGAAAAATAAATAAATACAAATAAAATTTATTTAAATTTTAGGCCTCTAATTAAAATTTCGCTTTAGGCTTCGAATTATGTTGAGTTGTCCCTGCAAGGAAGTAACTCATAATACAATTCAAGTAAAGCATCCATCATTACATTAAACATTTAAATCAACATTCTTCATTAGCTTCCTTTTGAGCACATTCATTCATTAGTCATTAAGACATTAGAGAACTCACCACAGCCCTCTCAAAGCCTACTCTTGCAATGCATGGATGACATCCCATACTACCACCCACACTTCATAGAACTTCTCAAGTAACCATAGTGCACATCTCACATGATGGGAATAAGCATTAACCGACATAGACCATGTGAGCTTACATGAAATCCGGTGTCATATAACCCACACCGTAAAGAGGTGGTCTACTTGCCTAAGGTAGGACCGGTAACATTTTAGCTTAAGTAGATCCACTAGCTAATATCCTATGCGGGCACATAGTTATGGGATAAGAAGATGTTCATTGGAACCCGGCCTAAACATGGGGAGAGTTTCCATCTTACCATATCCGCTCGGTGCTTAGCCTTCATTCCCATAGAGTATTTCATTACTTTAACATTATCACACATGAGAGGGTTCCATTGACCTACTGACCCAAGGTACATTGATTCACACATGAAAGGGCGCCATAAGCCTACTGATTCAAGGTACATTAGTTAACACATGAAAGGGCGCCATTAGCCTACCGATTCAAGGTTCATTATTTGGAAAGCTCATTGAATCCTCATGAAATGGTGTCATATTCTAACAATTCAAGGTTCATCATTTCACACAAGAAAGGTCTACCAATTCAAGGTTTATCATCACATTCATGGAAGGGTGCCATAAGCCTACCGATCACAAGGTTCATTTACATCATTTATGGAAGGGTAACATAAGCCTACCAATCCCAAGGTTCATTAATAACATGCATGGAAGGGTGCCATTAGCCTACCGATCCAAGATACAATAATCCACATTACTTTCATTTATACAAGAAAATGATGCAAAAGCCTACCAATTCAACATATACATTACATATAAGAAACCCTTCACATTCCATCATCATCATCATTCATGAGTGTTAATTGAGAATAAGCTTTCAATCATAACATAATTGCATTCTAAACATGATCATAATACTTTCATTGTAACCACATGCATATATTTCACATCATAATCATACATAGATCCTTCATACTTTGCCTTTCAAGGCTATGAATCAATCTCAACCCAAACATCTAGAATAATACATTAGATAAGGGAATTAACATGATTCAATAACTAATTCAATATAAACATAAACAATTCAACATACTTTCATAATCATTCAATTCTCAATCACAATTCACAAACTTAGGATTTTGGGGATAACATGGGTTCATACAAGAAATTCACCATAACTCATCATTAATTCAACGATCCATTCATAATTCATCACATATAAACCTTTGAAATTGTTTTGGAATTGAATCCATGCATAGATTGAAAACCCTAGGTTTTTTGGGGGATTTTAGAAACTTGAAATCATCTTTTGAATTGGCTTCTTGAATGAAACTTAGACAAGGATGAAGACTACCATACCTTTATTGATCAACTCCAGGAAAATTGAGTGAGAATGGTGAGATCTTGAGCTTCAAAGCTTGACTCCTTCTTCTCCAATGGTGGTTTCTAGAGAGAGGATATTTGGAGAGGGTGGGTAGTTTCTAATTTGTGATTTGAAGTAATGAATTGGAAAATGAGTTTTAATACCTTTAAAAGCCTTAAAATACTTTAATAAATCAATAATAACTGTCCCCTAACTTAATTAACCTAAAAAGGAATTTACCAATTTACCCCAACTTAGGCGGAGCTTGACAGCTTTCTACAGGTGAGACTCCGAACCCCACCCACAGACTGTGGGTGGGTCCACGGGCCGTACTGACACTTTGTGGTTCATGGATGCAACATTTATTTTGGGACCTTGACCCACAAAGGCCATCCACTAGGTGTGGATGGAACTACGGGGCGTAGGTCCCATCCGTAGCTCCTTCTCAATTTAACAACTTTTTGGTTCTTTGGGGTCTTGGGGGTTAGGCTTTAAGGTCCTCCTCAAGGACCCCTTAGGTGGTCCTTGGGGAGTCGTACCTTGACGGTTAACCCCTAAACCCCTCAATCTAAGCTTGAGACATCTTTTTACAACATGAAATCTCACATCAACTCAACCGTACACTCGTTAGGCTCTAGTTTCACCTATTCGATTTTTCGAGTCGTTACTGAAAATACCCTTAATTTATGAGAATATGACTATAAACTGACATGTTGATACCCGATTTCCACCCACTCTTCTATAATAGTAGAATATGAAGGACTAAAATAATTCAACCCATATACATCAAGTACCACTATGATTATTTTTTAAGGACCATTTTGATCATTTTCTCGTTCATCTTCAGAGACCCCTATCTTTGGATGAGGGCGTATAGTGGGGGCCGAGCTGTTCGAGGTGGTAGAACATCCAACGCAAATGTCCTTAGTGAGCCTATGCAAATCCTGTTTGGGAAAATCAAGTATGAATTTAATAAATCATGACTATTTTTAAAAGAAAGTTGGGATCTTACCCTGACAAACTAAATGTGAGATTATTACATTTAAAAATATTATAACTATAAATTCTATAACGTTTTAAAAGAGTATAAAAGAATAGTAAAAAAATTATGCATAATAATAAATTATGATAATAAGGAAGAGAAATGAATAATATTAGTATATTTAGAATATTTTAATAATAGAAAGTAGAAAAAGGAACTTAAGAAAAAAGTGAGAAATTGTAATAACGTGAGGAGAGAGACAAATAAGGTATTTGAATTTTTTTTACTGATTTATAGATCAAAAGAAAAATAAATAAATGGTAAAAAAGAAAAATTTCTTCAATAATAATAATAATAAATTTTGATAGTAAGGAGGAGAGATGAAAATATAAGGTAAAAAAAAAACTAATTTAAGAGAAAATATTAAATTATATTATTGATGAGGTGAGATGGAAAACAATAAATTGTAGTAATGATAAAAAGAGAGATAGATATGGTAATCATATTTATTATAATCATAATATAAGATGAGTACAATAACTACGTTAAAATAATATTAAATTAGATACTATTTAATAATTTCTTTTGAGTTTTTTTTAAACATAAAATATAAATAAAAAATATTTAAAAGTCAAGAAAAGGAAAAAAAAAGATAATTGTGATTCTTGATCAAAGAAATATTTTATTTTTACAATTTTACAGTTCAAGAGTAAAAGAATCAAAGAAAAAAGAGAAATTTTGCGAATAATAATAATACTATTTAAGATCTATTTTTTTCTGCAAATTTTATAAATCAAAAGAAAGAAAAGAAATAAGGAAAAAAGATTATTTTTTTGTGAATAAAAATAATTAATTATGATAATAAAGAGGGGAGATAAATAAAATTATTATTTTTCAAACTAAAAAAATGAAGGTAGAAAAAATAAGAAGTGCATTGAACTTTCACTTAGTAAAACAGTATTCTTTACTCCAAACTTAGTAGTAGTCTCAGACTTGAACAATGACTGCTTAATTAAGAGAAATAAAGTATCACCGCTTACACACAATAATCAAGGTGTTTACATAAGCTTTTTTAGTCAGCACATTACGATGTTGTGCTATCCCGATTTTCATGTGTGTTTTTGAGAACAAGCTCATTCTCATAGAAAGCGGCCTACGTTCACACTCACATAGGTGAAATATGTCAAGGATGCTCCTATAATTTGACATCTCACTCATACGAGACACATACTTTCATTAAGAGTTCAAACACTCAACCTCCACAAATCATTATAGGATAAATGCACTCACATCATAGGAATTAAATAAAATTAATATTAGTGCATTTCACAACAATTCATCATATGATTCGTTCTTCCCATTAAACCTGGTTATAGAATCTCTAGTCCCTAGGTTGGGTTTCCTCATATATAACTTAGAATTTTTTGAGCTTCAACTTCATCCCCCTCGATGTGCTTCAAACTCTTTACCTTGCTAAGGCCTTAGTTTATAAATCTGCAAGATTTAACACAAATTTTAACACAATTACTATTGATGGTATACCAGTGATCAATATGATCTCACAATATTGTGTTTTTTCCTCAGGAGTCTGAATTTACCGTTTTACTAACGATTTTGTACTCCACCATTACATTAGTGCTATCACAATTAATCAAAATTAGAAAAAATAATTTCTCAAAATAACGTGTTTGATGATGTAAAATCAATTCACTTTTTCTCTAATTGGAGCTTAGTTTTTTTTTTTTTTTTACTTCAACCTCCAAATTAGAGTTAGCAAGTTTGCTTTTCTCATTTCATCAAATAGCACCAAGTAGTCTCAACTGCACCAACAAAACTTTTAAGTATTGCATAATATTTTTCTCATAAAAGAAGCCACCAATATTTTCTCATCTAGTTTGCTTGTACTTTCTAAGTACTTTCACTGCAAACACAACATCAAGTCAAGTTGTTAGTCACATAGCTCCTATTTTTATTAGGGTAGCAAACTCTTTTTTTTTTATGACAAGGAAAACCCGCAGCCGCTACCTTTTGGGTGCGCACAGGGTAAAACCCATGCTCCTATGCAATAGCTTGCAAACCACATAGGAGAGGTAACCCGCACTAGGCATGTCCGGTGCAACGAGCTCGACCCCGAAGGAAAACTCCTTGCTTTCGCCGACAAGAGGTTTCGAACTTGAGACCTCCAACATGGAAGTCCCAAGCCCAAACCACTGGGCATGCCCGGTGTGACGAACTCGACCTAGAAAGCAAATACCTTTTTTTATTTGTCACAACATTCTCGCACAATTGAACCAATAGGAGTTGCAAGACTCACACAACCAACAAAATTGTATTTCACAATTATTTTAATATTATGTGACTTGACAAAGAAAACTTCATCACAAGTTTTATGGTATTTTTTCATTTCAAGATGAAATTTATCTCACCAAAACATTTCATGTTAAATGACTACTCAACATTGTTTTCATGATTTATTTCTCATGTTAGAGAAGTCATTATATTATATCCAAACAATAACATGTGATTTATTCCACAATAAATATATGCATTTATAATACTCTTTTTTTAGACCATTTCTCAAAGATTCACAAATCATAATTTTACAGATATTTTTTTTTATCATTTCATGAACCCCCACTATTTTAAGAATTTAAATATCATTTTTTTACATGAAAAGTAGTATCACTTTATTCATGAAAATACTAGATAAAATGTTTTTTCCTTTACCCTTTCCTCACTTGAATTGAGCAAGTAGAAAAATATTTTATCGTACACCTCTTCTCTTCCATCTCTTGAAGAGAGCGACATTGAGCGAAAATATGTTGAGATCCCTATCTTGATATCCACGCTTTTTCAAAGTGTAACAATAACTTGAATCTCCTTAAAATTGTTGGTGTAATATACCACAAATGTAATAAATTACAGTTGAAAATGAAAATGACAAAATTGAATAAACAAATTTTTAGGCTGAGATGCAAGTATCTTGCTTTTTTTTAAGGAGATTCAAGCCCATTGTGGCGTAATCTACACCGATCCTGCAGTATCACTCTTGACTTTTCCCCTCCAGGATACAACAGTCCAACAACATCGTACAATCCAAACAATTCTGGATTAGTTGAAGAGTCCAAAGCTCCACAAAAAGAACACATTTCTTCAACATATAAATGTTCTGTTTTGTATAGTGAATATAGTTGAAGACTTGGAAAATTTATCTATGTCTCAACTCTCCCTTTCACTACACTAATCTCAATATAAACAAAGTATAATACTACTCATATTTTTCACTCTATATTTTCTTGTATTGTTCTTCTCTTGTTATCTCCAACCCAAAGGAAGACCATCATCACTATTTATAGTGGAAGAAAATCTTCCTTGTAATGAATAAGAAGATAATGGGGTAGTTAATAGGGAAAGTGAATGGCCCATAGGTTACAAGAATAAAGAGGTAGAATAATGGGTAATATGAAAAGTTGATGGTTACATAAGTTACTAACAAATAATGACCACAATTTCTTCCACAATTGATGAGAGCAAAGGGGCACAAATGTAATGTCTACCAATGGACATAACATGATACATAATGTGGCAAATGATATACTTTTATTAATATTAAAATGTCACACTAATAATACTTTAGACGTATGGTAGGGAATAAGTAAAAATAAAAACAAGCACTGATATATACGTAAATCAAAACTTTATTTAATTATAAAAGATATAATAACTGAAACCAAACCATGACGCAAATTTATAACAAAGGTAAGAGGAAATGATTTATTCCTAATTTACGTACTAGGGTTAATTAGAAAAGAAAGAGAAATATATGTTATTTATTTGTTAGTATCAGGTCCTCCAAAAAAAGACTGTAGGACCAAATTTATCACTTGTAAGTGGTCTATCAAGAACTGTGTATAGTTCAGGTGCATCATTAAGAATTGGTAATTGAGTATCAACTTCTATAACATTCCCAGTAGAATTGAGAATTGAAATTTTTCTACAATATGCATCTTTATTAGAATCTGGACTTTGAATAGAACTATCAGAATCCATTGGAGGAAAAGTAGGTCCTGAACTAAATACTTCTCTTCCCCATGCCGCCCTTGATGCAAAACCCTTTAATCCTTTAAAGAGCTCTGGGGGCAATAACCAATTTTTTTCAAATCCTTGGAATAAATCAACCACCATCTACCAGTTTTAAGATCCTGATTTAAAAATGTATTTGATCTAACCTTTTGAATGAAGAACGTGTCCATGAATATGTTGTTGGGACTGGAAGTTGGTGAGAACACCTTGTCTAAAGGGATCTTGCTATGTATAATTACGAATCCAGGACGTGTGTTGAAGCATTGAGTTGTGCCAAACTGGGTGATTTAACAATGTGAAGGAATTTCTTATTAATTGAATAAAGAATAAAACAGGAAGAAGACGACTTACTTTGAATAATGAGAAAAATCGTGCACGAGTGTCACCATAAAGAACTGGATCAACCTGGATCAATTAAACAACTTTTGATATTCCTATCATGCATCTTATAACAAGAAATAAGGAATGAATATTACTACATACCCGCCAATCAGCTTGTATTTAGTTATATGCTTGCATATTAGCTCTGTTTTCAAAAATGACCTTTCAGGTCATTACACTGTCAACCACATAATAACCATCAAAGCCCACATATGTGTGATGTCATTATTGTCATGAGATGCACGTGTAATGCACGTGTGACGTATAGGATGCATGTGTGATGCATGAGATACACATGTGACACACCAAATGCACTTATAATGCACGAAGATGCTCGATCTCTTGTTCTTATATTTGAGTAAGAAGATTCGGGAGCATATATTTTAGTGTGATTTGTGTCGGATTTTCATTTAATTTTGATAGATTTTTCTATGAGTAGAAACATATAAATTTCTTTAATGATATTTTGCAAGTGCAATGATTGTTTTACTCCTCTTTATAGAGATTCAAATTTGACCCAAAATTATGAGTACTCGTGTTGGTGCAGATTTTGACGTGGCATATTGAGGCGGAGATTAAACAGACTAGATACTGGTCAAAGCTAGTGAAGACACCACTGGAGTTGTATTATTTTTATGTTTCTATAGCTATTTTCGTTCTTTTCATTTGTTTTATTGTTCATTACTGTCGTCATTGCTGTCGAGAGGCAAACGACGATGCTCCTACACAGGCGTCGGAGGCGCAACAGGCTCCTCCACAAGCGTTAGAGGCGCAACATGCACTTTCTGTGGAACTACACCATGAGCCGAGTGTCATTGTCGACACATTTCTATTGATCCCATTATGGGATGATAGATATGGAGATTTTGACACATGTGCTATATGTACGGCCGAGTTTGATGAGGTAAGACTCTTACAAGTTCTTCCTTGCGGCCACGTATATCACCATGACTGCATCCTTGATTGGATGTTGACGGGTGCTCTTCAGTGCCCATATTGTCGATACGACATAGTTCTGTAGTTTAGGGATCATATTTTTATGTATAACTGAAGAAATGTAACCTTGTAACCTTTTAAGGATTGTGCACTTGAAAACATAAATTTAATTGTCTATGTTTCTTTACAAGCTAAGTTAGCATTCTTGTTTTTTATTAGTCATTGATTCAAACCCTTTTATGTACATATATGTATACATATACCTTTCTTGAATGTTACAAAGAAAATGTTCTTTGACGCATACACACTAACATATCATTTAAATAATCTTTTCAAAATTATAATATTCTTCAACTGCAAAGATAATAACTGAAAGAAAAACATTGTAACAAATTCAAAATGAAAAAGGATAACAAAATAAAACCACCATAAACAAGTTGGACTTGGATATGAATGAATAGAATAAATGCTCGGCTTAATCTTTTCTGCAGCAAGAAAAAAAACGGAAAATGTTAAATGATAAATTCGTCAACTTGCTATTAATTACGAACAAATATATTTTATACCAATCTTCATGTTTTGAAATTTATAAGTACGTATAACACTTTTCGTCCTAATTTATAAGGTACACTTGAAGTTTCAAAATTTAAATTTCTAAACTTTGACCGAGAATTTAAATATAGAAGTTTTATGTTTTTTCTTTTTGAAATAAGATTTATAGTTTTGGAAACTATATAAAAAGTATGACGCATATTCCATACATATAAAGTAGTGATATAATTTCTATACATATGCTGAAAAAAGTTGTATACAATGGTGATACACCTATGATACCGTTTCTCAACATATGACACATTTTTCATACATATACAGTAGTGATATATTACATATAAAAAAATGATATAATTGCTATAAACATGTTGGATTAGTTAAAAAAAAAAGGCTATGAAATAGATTATTTTGAAAGGGCTAAAACATATCTTCTCGGCACAATTAAACAAGACAAATCAGAAGTGTGTTGTATTAATTAATGTCACTGTTCTCATCACTTTTTAAGTTGGTTTTGCTTTTCTACCAAGTAGTATGTTTTAGGCTTGAAAGTTTATGTGGTTAAACTTTAATAGTTTGTCAAAAAACATTAATCATCTCTTACCATCAAAGCCTACATATGTATGGTGTCATTATTGTCATGAGATGCACATGTGACACAAATGATGCACGTGTGACACATGGGATGCACGTGTGATGCACAATATGCACATGTGACACATAAAATACACTTGTAATGCACGAAGATTCTCAATCTCTTGTTCTTATATTTGAGTAAGAAGATTCGGGAGCACATATTTTAATGTGATTTGTGTTGGATTTTCATTTAATTTTGACAGTTTTTTCTATGAGTAGAAACATATAAATTTCTTTAATGATATTTTGTAAGTGCAATGATTGTTTTACTCCTCTTTATAGAGATTCAAATTTGACCCAAAATTATGAGTACTCGTGCAGGTGCTGATTTTGCCGTGGCATATTGAGGCGGAGATTAGACAGACTAGCTACTGGTGAGAGCCGGTGAAGACATCACCAGAGCTGTATTATTTTTATGTTTCTATAGCTATTTTTGTTCTTTTTATTTACTTTTTTGTACATCACTATCGTCATTACTGCCGAGAGGCAAATGACGATGCTCCTCCACAGGCGTCGGAGGTGCAATAGGCTCCTCCACAGGAACTTCCTGTGGAACCACACCATGAGCCAAGTGTCATTGTTGACACATTTCTATTGATCCCATTATGGGATGAGAGATGTGGAGATTTTGACACATGTGCTATATGTACGGCCGAGTTTGATGAGGTAAGACTCTTACGAGTTCTTCCTTGCGTCCACGTATATCACCATGACTGCATCCTTGACTGGATGTTGACGAGTGCTCTTAAGTTCCCGTATTGTCGATACGACATAGTTCTGTAGTTTAGGGATCATATTTTTATGTATAACTAAAGAAATGTAACCTTTTAAGGATTGTGCACTTGAAAACTTAAATTTAATTGTCTATGTTTTTTTACAAGCTAAGTTAGCATGCCTGTTTTATATTAGTAATTGATTCTAACCCTTTTAAGTACAGATGAATGTATCGCATTAGCTACTCCAGATTATCATTATAAATTATGTTATGCTACTAAGCCCAAAACTAAGCATAAGGAGAATTTTTCAAAAAAACAAACATAGGGTGGGGCAGGGCTTAGCACGGCAAAATTATGCAAAAATGCTAAATGGGGGCAGGGCGGGTCAAAATTTTAACATGCCAAGTGTAGCACCGCCCCATTCCACCCTACCCTGCCCTATTGTCATCCTTATGGGCAAACTCAGGTGTTAAGGATCAGGCTGGACCCTGTCTTGCTAAGAAAAGTGGGATTAAAAACACTAATTGTTTTCACTAATAAATTTCTTCTCTTTTGTTGTTATCATCACATAATTGGTATTAGGTTATATGCTCGTATATTATCTCTGTTTTCAAAAATGACCTTGCGGGTCATTATACTGTCAACCACATAATAATCATCAAAGCCCACATATGTGTGATATCATTATTGTCATGAGATGCATGTGTGATGCACAGGATGCATGTGTGATGCACGTGTGACACACATGATGCACGTGGGACGCACAGGATGCACGTGTGATGCATGAGATGCACATGTGAAACACAAAATGCACTTGTAATGCACGGAGATGCTCGATCTCTTGTTCTTATAATTGAGTAAGAAGATTCAGGAGCATATATTTTAATTTGATTTATGTTGGATTTTCATTTAATTTTGACAGATTTTTCTATGAGTAGAAACATATAAATTTCTTTAATGATATTTTCCAAGTGCAATGATTGTTTTACTCCTCTTTAGAGAGATTCAAATTTGACCCAAAATTATGAGTACTCGTGCTGGTGCTAATTTTGTCGTGGCATATTGAGGGCGAGATTAGACAACCTAAATACTGGTCAGAGCTGGTGAAAACACCACCAGAGTTGTATTATTTTTTTGTTTCTATAGCTATTTTCGCTCTTTTCATTTGTTTTTTCGTTCATTATTGTCATCATTACTGCGGAGAGGCAATCAAAGATGCTCCTCCACAGGCAGTTCCTATGGAACCACACCATGAGCCGAGTGTCATTGTCGACACATTTCTATTGATCCCATTATGGGATGTGAGATCTGGAGATTTTGACACATGTTGTCACGACCCGATTTCTCAAGTCATGATGGCACCTACTATAACCCACCAGCAGGTAAGCCAACCCGTAACCCGGAACAACAAGTAATGGGTCTGAGGGTAGAAACTACACAAGAGTAGGCAAATAACAATATAAGCAGGCGGAAGCAAACCAAAAACATATATACAAATAAAGATCCCTCCCAGAACCTGGAAGTCACTAGTACAGAGCTACTAACAAAATGAGTACAAGTCCCAAAAATGGACAACAGAGACTGGACTGTCTCGAAAGGTAAAAGACAAGTCTATATATACAGATGGAGACTGAAATAGTACAAAACGTCGTGTGCTCACTCCCGTCTCCGGATCAGACTGCTCCAAGCTCGATCAACGCTGGCTACTAGTGCCCAGACCTGCATCACGAAATAGATGCAGAGCGTAGCATGAGTACCAAAACAACCGGTACCCAGTAGGCATCATAGGCCGACTGAACTTGAAAAGTAAAGGCAATATGAAAAGAAGGAATAACACAAACCGAAGTCAAGAACTAAAATCTAACTAACAAGGGAATGCACACGAGTGTACAAAGAACTAACTAAAGTAATCTATAA
>NC_064291.1:45330542-45338745 GCF_019186545.1 Solanum stenotomum
CGATATCATCTTCTTGAACTTTTGATCGAAAATGATCGTTCAAGGTTCATAAGCTCCAAAACACAAAAACTCGCACCAAGACCAAACGAACGACCAGGTGACCGAACTGTCAGTCCCAGCAAGTCATAAATGACTTGGGGTCGCTATAGGAACGCTCTAAACGACACACAGAAGGCAAGACACAGAAATGACCAAGAGGGTCATTACACATGTGCTATATGTACAACCGAGTTTGATGAGGTAAGACTCTTACGAGTTCTTTCTTGCGGCCATGTATATCACCATGACTGCATCCTTGGCTGGATGTTGATGGGTGCTCTTTAGTGTCCATATTGTCGATACGACATAGTTCTGTAGTTTAGGGATAAAAAATATGTATAACTAAAGAAATGTAACCTTTAAGGATTGTGAACTTGAAAACTTAAATTTAATTGTCTCTGTTTCTTTACAAGCTAAGTTAGCATTCCTGTTTTCTATTAGTAATTGATTCTAACCCTTTTAAGTACTGATAAATGTATCGCATTAGCTACGCCAGATTATCATCCTACAAACAAAATATTCACACTCTACAACAGTAACAATTGGCATCTGAACAAACACCATACTTTCTCAAGATGATATCATTGCATAGAAGTTTTCCTAGGTAAAACCCCAACGCCAGAAAGGAACACTTGAAGGGAATGTCTTTATGCCAAAAATTGTTGAGCTCGGGTTGCAGATTACTTTTTTCTGCCTCCCCAATTGCCAGGCAGACTTGCTGGTAAATAAATCATCATGAGTATCACTCCACAAAGCATAATCTTTGAGGCTCTTCTCACCCAAATCAATTCCACAGAATTGCACAGCCATGTTGATCTCTAGGAGAACTTTTCCTCATTTTTTGAATGTTCCATCTACCTTCATTTATAAAATTTTGGACTGAGACCTAAGAATATATACAACACCCCAAATATGTGAATGGAAAGCTTTTGTAAAGAAATCCAGTTCAAGTTCTGATGTGTTGCTTCTGTAAGCACCTGCTTTGGAATATGTCAAGAACAACTCGTCTTTGTTGACTCTTTGCCCTGATGAATGTTCATACTTCTGAATTGGTCTCATGATCAGTTTCACTGATTTGCTATTTCCACAGGTGAATATGACTATATCATCAGTAGGCAAGGTGATTCACCTGTGGTCCCCTGCAATTTATAGAAAAAAATGAGTAAATTGTTGATGAGAGTACAGTTTATTTAGATCTTGACAATACTTCAGCAGCAAGAATAAAAATGGTAGGAGATAAAGGGTCTCCCTGTTTCAATCCTTGGGAGGAAGTAAAAGATCCTGTCCTGTTTTCCGTTAATAATAATGGAATACAAAACATTAGAAATAAGGTTGTTGATCCTTTCAATCCCTTTTTTGGAAAATCCAAATCTCCTAAGCACAAAAAAAATGAATGTCCAAGACATCCTATCATATGCCTTGACCACATCTAATTGATAACAATGTTTCCTCCTTTATTAGGCTGCTTGATTCCATGTACAATCTCCTTTGTTAACATAATATTTTCTGTTATGAGTCTACCCGCAATGGAACCACTTTGATTGTTAGAAACCAAATTAGGAAGAAGTGGATTTAATCTCCTAGACATAATCTTGGAAATTATTTTGTTAGTGAAATTACTAAGACTAATTGGTCCTAGAATAGATTCTTGCATCCCCAGCCACTTGATGTATTCCATATGGCCTTTATTTAATTCTGCCCTTTCACTCTAGAGCTTGACCTGGACCGATTGCTGAGGCCTTTTCCAAGGGCCTTGAGTTTATTTTTTAGTCTCCACATTGAGTTTCCGTCAATTTGCATATTTCAAATTCTTTCCACAACTTGATTTACATGCGAGAAATCATGTTACTCAGTCAAAAATTTTAAGAATCTAAAATATTAATATTTTATACCTGTATGATGATCATTGTTATACTTCATCAAGAGGAATGTGATTAGAGCCTGTCCTAACTCCTAACTAGGTGTTTATGATGTTGTGTTGAAAGTGTTGATTCCACTGGTCATTGATCAATATCCTATCAAGTCTCATCCAAATTATATTTCTCGGACTTCTGTTGTTGCATCATGTGTACTTAGGGCCTAAAATCCCAGATCTGTGCACCCATAAGCATTTATGGTACTAATGAAGTCTAGAATCTAGTAAGTTATATGTGAGGTTTTCCACCCAATTTTTCTTCAGCTTCCTTGATGACATTAAAATCCCCTATAATACACCAAGGACCATCAATAAGTGTAGATATATCCTCAATGTTCTCCCATAGTTCCTTTCTTTCCACAATTGTGCACTTAGCGTAAACAACAGTAATGAAATAAGTGTTGTAACCACCATTGGCAATAAGTTGTTGTTCATCACTGGACAATACCACCGCCTGGTCCAGATAGTTCCAAAAGCACCAGACTTTACCTGTAATGTTAGACAAATTAAACAGTGTTGAAAGACAAGAAATCTCTTATAGCCTTCAGCATCTTCAAAGGTTGTAGCAATAATTTGAGCACTATTACTTACTATCATCTTTATCTCCAGTCTCATCATTTAGCCTGATATTGTCCTTCTCCAAGCTAGCTTCTCTCATTTTAGCCTCATTAGCTTTGATTCTCTCGAGGACTCTGCAATTTTACTCAATAGAGAGGTTTTATGGCATTGACGAAGTCATGTCTGGAATAGCTATACAGAACGCCAAATCATTGTTGGCAAGTCATTTGCTTGACCTTATAAGATTATTATTCTTACAGAATTGTGTTCTTAGTAAAATGTTATTTTGTGGAATTCACTGTTGATATGCAACAAGGTTGAGAATCTCTGGCAAGATGACAATGTGATGTATTAGTTATTTAAATTTGCTCTAACTGAGTACCTCAGTGGCTGTTGTGTTCCTTGACCAAACTCTAGCTCTATTCAACTGATAGATCATACTGTCTATTATATGATTGTTTTTACTTAGACTTGCAAGTTGGATCAAAGTTGAAGCATATTTTGAATTTAGATGTGAATAGGTTTCATCACTGTGTACCAAAAGTTAGAATAAACATTTTGGGATTTGATTGTATAAAGAAAAAATGTACAGGTTTCGATGAACACTTTATATATCCACTTATTGTTTGACTCTCAAAAACGGTTAATAGCATCAAGTTGTACCTGTGATTTTTTATTACATCTTGACCGATACATGCTAGTATAATTGAAACTAAAGACCATTAAAACAAATTAAGCTCTTGAAATAGGTGAAAATTGGTAGCAATTGGGTGTTTTGGGTTTTAAATAAGAATGTATAGAATAGTTTGGTTCCAATTACGGTTGAGTTTATTAAATACTGAATTGTGGGAAAGACACTACAACAAAAACAACTTTTAGCGGCAATAAATAGACACATTAATAAAAAGTGTTGAAGTCTTTACCGGCATTAGTTAAGTACCATTAGATTCAATGTCGCTAAAGCCTTTAGGGACATATACAAAGAGTGTTAATTGCCGCTAAAAATACATATTTAGCGGCAATTGCTAATTAGTTGCCGCTAAAGATCATTTTTGATATAGTGAAATAACAACAGTGATTGAAAGTTATTGACAAGGGTGACATTTTCTGTCACGCCCCAAGGCTACTCCTTGACGTAACATGGGGCCTAGGATCATGAATGACCCCAAGCTAATCCTGAAGTTGACATATCATAAGCATACTGGCAATATCTAAGAAAAACATGAACTAATGCGGAAGCTAAATCACTCAATAACTGAAAGTGGGGATACCCAACTAATCTGAATGTATAAAACATACTAAGAGTTTAATAACACTAAAAGGTAAACTTAACAAGTCAAGCTGATTCTATTACTATGTCTGAAAAGCCTCTAACTGACTAGAGTTGTTGGGACATGCTCCCAGCTAACTCTAGAAAAACTGAAAACTGAAATAAAAGATTGAATATGAAAAGCATATTTATTGTCCTCGAAGTATGAGGACTCACCACTGAAGCTACTGAGTACAGACCGAAAATCGAACTAAACGTGATCTGGATGCTGAGTACCTGAACCTACATCATGAAAGGATGTAGCGCAGAGTATGCATCAGTACTTGGAATGTACTGAGCATGCAAGATATAGATAATAGTTGAACAAAATATATAGGCTGAACAAATAATAATTGAGTAATGATATAATCTGAACAAAATATAAATGCTGAATATAACTGAAAACTGAGCTAAATGCAATGACTAAGTACAAATCAAACATATTGAGACTGAATACTGAAGTATGACCTGAAAATTTGGTCAAATGCACTAGAGTCTGACTGTGGGAGCTACTATTAACCGACATAAAACCACGTGAGCTAAACGTGGAGTCCGATGTATACGCTCCATCGAGAGGACCCAATATACCTTGTCAGGGGTATAAAGGCATGATTGACGTGATCACTAAATCTGATGCCCACAGGGGGATTTATACTCTTACCGGGGCACGTAGTTCTGGGACTATGAGGGTACACCGAACCCTAGTCCAACTCGGTGCTAAGTCTACTCCCACTGAAATGTACATGACACAACATAACCGAAATATTGGATAGCTCAATATTCTGACATGCAAATATGGGAATGTAACGTTTAGGTACTGACAGAGTAACATTCAAAAACTGGAGCATGGTTATCTATTTAACTGACCTAGCAAGTATAATTCTTGAACTAATAGAATTTATACAACTAGGGTTCTGAGTTTCATGCAAGGAATTAAGCAAACTTTCCAAGAAATAAGCTAATTCAATTTAGAATACTACAACAGCTAAATCACAACAATTATCTAAGGCTTTAGAAACCCTAGGTCTAAACAAGATATGGATAATCAAGAATCTGACTGAATTATAAGGACCTAGTGGATAAAAAGGAATCCACTAGTGAAATCCCACATACCTGGTGAAGAAATCTACGAAGAAATCCTTTGATTTCGGGGCAGAAACTTGAATAAAACATGTTGCGCGTTTTTGAGAGGGTTGTCAACTTTACTCTCCTTTTTGGCTTTAACTTCGATGAATTTTGGTGAATAATTGTTTAGGGTAGGTTCTGACTAGAATATTAGGCTGAAACTAAGTAAGACGACGTAGTTTAGGGATAAAATAATTAGGAAAAGACCCAACTACCCCTAAGCTAAAAGTCGATTGCCGACCTACGGACCCTGACCAACGGACCATGGTCTGACCTACGGTCTGTCCTGCAGGTCCGTCGTCTGATTTCAGAGAGTTGGAACTGGAGCCCTGACCTACGAACTCCTAACCACGGACCGTGGTCTGACCGATGGTCCGTTGGTCAGGCCGTGGGTCTGGGTTTTCTGGGCAGTGTTGGGGTGACCAACCATGGACCACACCTCCGATTTGTGGTCCCATCCATGGGTCATGGGTGGCCTCCGTCGGTGGCACCTGCAACATTTGGAAAATGCTGATATTCCCCTTTCTCAAATTCAGAGTGTTACATTATCTCCCTCTTGGGATCATTCTTCCACGAATGAAGTCTAAACACACTGATTAAGGTGGGAAGGAGTTGCAATCCCTCTCACTAAGTACTAGAAACTGATGTCTAACTGAACTGAGTTCCAAGATCATGCAAATATGCTGAAATGCAAGAATAAATGAGGGAACAAGATACTAAGACTGAATTTACACAAGAGTAAATGAGAGACTGGAGAGGAACTATTACCTGAAGCTGAAATGGAATCGGAAGGAAATAAATGAGGATACTTGGCCTTCATGGTTGCTTCTGCTTCCCAAGTAGCTCCCTCTACGGACTGACTCCTCCACAAAACCTTTACTGAAGCGACTTCTTTATTTCTCAACCTACGAACTTGACGTTCAAGAATCTCAACTGGCACATCTTCATAAGTGAGACTATCCTTCACATTTATTTCTCTCTCTTTCTTCTCCATTTGTCTTTCAGTCTTTTTGAGCTTTAGATCTTATTTGGATTGACTTAAAATTGGATCAAACCTACTTTGTAAGTTATTTTTAGCTTTTAAATATGTTTGACAAGGTTAAAAATAACTTAAAATAAGTTTAAAATGACTTAAAAATCATTTAAGTTTAACTTTTTATTTTTTGACTTAAAAGCGACTTTTTTTAAAGTCAATCCAAATGGGCTCTTAGTCTAATTATTTTTTTCTTTCATTACTCTTTCATACACACTTTTTTTCTCTCTTTTATTGTTTTTTGTATTTTATCTTATTTTTTATCTACAAAAGTTAGTTTAATTAAAAGAAAATATGGTCATAAACTGAATTTTAGATTGAATATCAAAATTTGAAAATTTCCAGCAATGAAGTGATGGATTATTTATTTATTTATTGATAATTATGATGCTAAAATAGAGGTGTAATGGTTGATGAATGGTAATTTGTAATGTAAATGTTGTGTAATGATTGATGAGCTATAGTTTGTAATGTAAATTCGTATAACAAGTGTATTCATGATGTATATATACTAATTACTATATAATGTAAATATATTAGTTATACGTGATTATACAAACATATACACTTTTTTAGAGTCTATCAAAAATAATTTCTCTCTCACTTATCCGATTATTCGCGGTGCCTATTGCGTTTACCATACAAATATAAGGATAAAATTTGTGTGCATACCTTCCTCATACCTCAATTGTTAAATCATATTAAGTATATTATTGCTATATATTTATATGGAGTAATAAGTTCACTTGATGGAACATTAGTACATGAAATGTTATAGTAATCAACAAATTATTTACAGAGTGAGGAAGGGCTACATGTTACCAAAATATTTAACTATATGTAATTTCTACTGTGTATTCATTAATGTTTATGTTAAATGATGAAAAAGGGAGTAGCATATGAAGCACGTTTTCTAACAAATAGTCTATCTAATCTATATAGTTTTCTCCATTGTATATAATCTAAATAGTTTTCTCCTTTTAATAATTAGTGATACGATTTAAGTTTATTAACAATAATTTTGTTGTTTATTAGGACTATTTGACCATTTGTTCTAATGAGTGTTATTTATGTGATGCAATATTTAACTTAAAAATACAATTGACCCAAATACATTGTTAAATTGAGACAGTTTTTTAAAATTTTACCAAATTTAGCCATTTACCTATTGATATCTCTCCTTCTTCTCTTTTCCTTCACCCAAAACACACACACACAGAGTCTCTCTCGCTTTGCACATTTCATTTTCTATCCAATTTAGGAATTCGTTGATAGCTAAGTCGTTGGTGATTTCACCAATGAAGATGTCTATTGTAGCAGTGATGGGGTGGTGGTGGCGATGACGATAATTAACTGATTTATTTGTTTTGGTTGTTTGGAGTGGAATGAGTGATTTCATATGTATGTATATAGTTTGAGTGATTGATAATGACCCCTGATTTTGGATAAATTTACATAATAATAAGTCATTGTTTTATCTCCTTTATCAGACTTTACTATGAAGTACTGTTGATGTTTTGTTGAAATTATAGACAACCATTATTGAAACGAAGCTTCCAAATTTGAAAATCGAATTTCCATAAATAAGCGTCATTTTTTTAGTGCAAATTGTTACAGAAAAATGAGTTACTTAATGAAGAGCCTAAATATGAAATTTTGGGTTGTGTGATGTAGTATTTAGGTGTTTTTTGATGAATATGATGTTGGGTTCCAGGAAGAAGATGAAGTCCATATTTAGTATAATAATGTATAATCTAGGGAAAATACATAAAAACCCCCCTGAACTTGGCACGAAAACTTACTTTAGTACTTCAACTACACGGGTGTTTATATACCCCCCTAATCTCATTTAAAGTGAATAAATACCCCCCTAAGAATACAAAACCAGTCTCACAGTGGCAAGTATACTACACACGCGCCAAGTCATTGCCATATCAACGCCACATCATTGCCACGTCAGAATCGTGTTGGAAATCAGTTTTAAAATTTAATTTTTTTCCCTTCTCTCTCCAATGGATGCACTACCTTCCACCTCCATTAGTGTTTTCTCATTTCTTGCTTGATTATCATTAATTTTCACTAATGACTTCTCTATTTTCAACCTCAATATCTTCTAACAATTTCACTAATTTCTTTTGAGAAAATTCTCATACATTTTCTATCAATATCCATTGATGTGAGATTGCAACAAATATGGACCTACATTGAATTTTTTACCGATTTA
>NC_064291.1:45338942-45400853 GCF_019186545.1 Solanum stenotomum
GGGGGGGGGGGGGGGGTTGCAGAAGAAGAAAAAGGGATTGGGGGTGGGTGGGTTTAGAGAAGATGAATGTAGGGGTGGGCGGGTGGATGATTTTTTTTCTTTTTTAATTATATAATACATATATTAGTGGGACCAATTTTTTAATAAAAAAGAAAGACGCGCTTAACTATTTTCGTTATGCCACGTCAGCATTAAGGGGGGTATTTATTCACTTTAAATGAGATTAGGGGGGTATATAAACACCCGTGTAGTTGAAGTATTAAAGTAAGTTTTCGTGCCAAGTTCAGGGGGGTTTTTATGTATTTTCCCTATAATCTATCATCATCATATCATATCTTATGATATCATCATCATATATAGTACTAAAAGTGGGAACTAAAAAAGTTGAAATACCATTTTGTCCCTACATTAGATTAAAATATTATAAATATTTAGTTAATTACATGTTTTCCATATTTTAATGGAGGTTCATTGCATATATTTAATATTCTTAAAGTTGTTCTTTTTTCTTTTTTTTAAAATCTATTTTGACCCTTTGAACCTTCAAATAGTATTTAATTTAAAACTTTAAGATGTCTTTTGGTATTCCTCTATTTTTATCTATATAAATTCATCTTTTTTGTTTCATGAGACTCACATACAAAATTATCCTTTTCATTTTATAGTTAAAGTAGTGAAGCCATCAACATCTCAAGTATATGATATATCTACCTTAGTCTGATTATATATCACTTTACGAAAATAAAGTAATTTTTCTATTTGATTCATGCTTTAGTTTGACTTGATGGAGAATACTTTTGAATTTTGATTGGATATGAGAGAAAGTGTCGACAAAAATTTGGAAAATTATGTACCGATTTTGTATTTTTTTTCCTTTATATAATTTTTTTAAAAATCAACTTTGATCATTGATATGGGCAAAAGTACAAATTTGAGTTTGGAATCCCAAACTTTGACATGATTAAGGGCTAGCAACAGTGTAGGACTGTTCTACTAAGTATCACAAAAAAAAGGAGGGGGGGGGGGTGTCCAGATTAGCTCAAAAGCTATCTGAACACGACATACAATTTAGGGGGGCTCATAAATAATATTGGCGGGGCTCATTGGCTTAGTTCTAAAGGTTGAGAAATCCCATCTATCCATATTGCAGAGACTTTTAACTTGCTTAGGAAGAGCCGAAAAAAAGTTGAAGAGATGAATCCCTTCAATGCCATGACTCAAGGTGGCGAGCTTGTCGGCAGGTTTATTAGCCTCCCTAAAGCAATGGTTAATATGATAAACATGTTCTTCGATTAATTTTCTAGCATCTTGAACTATATCATTAATCTTCCACGGTGGATCCCAATCTCTTTCAATACATCTTGTTAACAGCATGGAGTCTGTTTCAATCCAGACTTTAGAGAAGCCTCTATTAACACACCATTTAAGGCCATAAAGAAGAGATGCCATTTTCATGCTGTTGCTCGTACCAGGTCCCAAGTTGACGCAATAAGCAAACAGGAGGTTCCCCAATGAGTTTCTGATCAGACCACTTCCACCACAACGACCTTGAATGCAACTACCATCACTGCTGAGTTTTACCGACAAATTAGGAGGTTTTATCCATTTACCTATGGTAGTGGTTCTGTGGTGAATTTCGGCATCCAGAATGTATTGAATATTTCTCCAGGATTCTACAATATTAGCTTTGACAAATTTCTTCTTGGTAACCTGCACAATGGTAAAAAGAATGTTAGCTTTAGTTCTGTATATAGAAGGGTTAATAGCATCAAATTTGTTAGACCATTTTGCTCTCCATATCTCCCAAAAAATTATTGAGGGGAGGGCCTGAATAATAAAATTAGCAATTGGGTTCTATGTAACAGTATTCCACCAATTGAGGATACAGATTTTAAGAGAGCTATGGGTGAGTCTCACTCCTAGCGGACCAGCAATCTCGCACCACACTTTTCTAGCATGTTCACCCTAACAAAATATGTGATTCACCGTTTTCAAGTTGTTGTTCTCATTACTTGCAGCGCAACAATGACATCTCGGGATAATATTGATGCCCAACTTAGCCACTTTCTCATCAGTAGGCAACCTCTTATAAAAAGCTCTCCATGTAAGAAAAGCCATTTTAAATGGGATGCTACTGTTCCAGATCTTGTTGGTGGCATAATTGTGATCTCTTTTCTTTCTAATAATATCCCAAGCAGAGCAGAGAGTGAAGTGGCCAGAATTGGTGTTTTCCCAAATAGCTTTTGTAACATCCGGCAATTTGAAATAACTATGAAAAAAACAAAAAAAAAAAGCTTGAAATCGGAAATAGTCAATTTTGGAAGGAAATTCAAAAATCTGGAAATTTGGCTAAGTGTGGAAATCAGTGAGTTTTGGCCAATTTTGAGTAGTCATAACTCCTAGCTCAGGCTGAGTTCCAGTTGTGTTGGTGAAGCTTGTGGAATGATCTTTCCAACGCCACCAATTTTGCCCGATTCCGAGTTCGTATGAGCGAGTTATGCCCTTTGAAAGTTGGGCAGCTGGCAGGGAATCCGTCCGGAAATTTTAAGGGCATTTTGGTCTTTTCCCTAGTTTTTCTTTTGGGGTTATATTGTGTGTTAGGCTGATTTGTGGATCATTTTTACCTCATTTTAAAAGAGTGAGAGTGAGGGTTTTGAGTGAAGAAGAGAAGAAGAAGAGAAGAAGAGGAGAAGAAGAGAAGAAGAGGAGAAAGAGGAGATCAAGCAAGTTTCCGTCATGGATACCGTCGGGGGTGATCCCCACTAGGTATGTGAGTCTTTAGTGTTGGGTTGATCCTTTTCCCCACACACCAAACTCATTTTTGTTATTGAGAAAAGATTGGTTGTGTTGTTGAAGTTGTTGATTTTGTTGTTGATGTTGTTGAAGTCCCTTGTTGATTTGGGCATGTTTTCGGTTGTGTTTTGGGGCAAAATCTATTGTAAGTTGAGGGATTTTTTATTCTAAATGTTTGGGGCTGGAAACCTTGAAGTTTAGAAGGTTTAGAGTTGGAGAAAAGAAGGAGAAAAGTCGGAGTTGTCGGAGGAAAGGGGTGGCGCGTCGCGCCCCAAGAAGTGCTCTGGCCTTCACCCCTTGGGGCGCCACGCCCTGCAGAGCGCCTCAGCTGGCCTTCTGAGCGTCGAAGGCTGGCGCTCCGCGCCTTGCAGAGCGCCAAGGACGCCAAGTTTCTCCCATTCTTTCACACTTTCTCATGCTTGTTCCTTGGTATTGTACCTATGTTTCCTAGTTATTTCCAACACTCCAAAGTACGTTTAAATGTCAAGAACTCATCTATAAACGTGTGGTCATATACCTTGAATCCACAATCCAATTCAAGGCGGGTTAGAATCAAGTCAAGTAAAGTTAAGAAGTAAGTCCAAGCAAGTCCTCAAAGCTTTTCAAGAGTCGTTATTAAGCGTTTTATCTTCGTTTTAAGGTTCAAGTTTCAAGTCGAGTAAAGTGTATAGAGTTCAAGCCAAGTGAAGAGTCTCAAGTTTCAAGTCAAGTCAAGAGTTTAAGGTTGAGTCCATTTCTCAAAAGCTATTAGGGAACTAAGTATTCCCAAAGAAGTTTATAAATGTTTTTACATTTAAGTAAGGAAGGAACCATGTTTTCCAAAAGAGCCTTTGGGCTAAGTTTTGAGTAATTATCTCAATTAAAGAAGGATGTGTTCAAAGCACTCATGAGCCAAAGTATTTTGGGAGTAGTATTGAGCACCGAATTGGGGACGCGAGTTCACATTAACTCAACTCTCCATAAGAACCATGCGCCAACATGGGACTTGACGTATCATTCTTTTTAGATGATTACGTAAGATTAAGCTAGTGGATCCACTAAGCAATAGTAAGGTCCTATATCACGGCAAGGTATAGGATGGTCCTTGGGCAACGTAAGGTAAAACGTTGTATCATCACTAGGGCTCATAGTGGTGGTTGTCGGTTAAAGAACCTCCCACAAAAGTTATATTACTTTTAAATAAGAAAAGTTGAGTTTGTTATTGTTTTATCATTAACGAGCTAAGTTGTTTACATTGTTTTACAAGCTAATTATATATTGCATGTGTCTTATTGCTTTATATTTTTTAGTTCGATTGTTCATGAGTCGAACAGAGTCAAGGTAAGTATTTCTCTTGTACTCCTTTCAAGCATAAGTTGAGGTTCAACTTTCCAGCTCGCATACTCGTACATTCCATGTACTGACGCCAGTTGGCCTGCATTTTATCATGATGCAGACACAGGTACCCAAGAGCAGCATCCAGTACGCCGTTGATCCAACTGAGCACTCCAGAGTCAGAGGTGAGCCTCCTTGTGTTTCAGAAGACTCGATTATGTTGTTCTCTTAGTTTGGTTTTATTAGGATGTTGCGGAGTCTGTCCCAACATCCATCTCAGTATTTTAGAGGCTTCATAGACAGTCAGTTAGTTAATTTTGAGTGTCTTATCTATGTATATATGTAAATATTCTATTTTGAGACTCGAGTTGCCTTTTTGGCCAAACTTTATCAGTTAAGTTGTTTTGTAACCTTGTATTTGCATTGAGTTATTCTATTAAGTTAGGTTTCCACTAAGTTAAGAAAGCCAGGCCAAGGGTTCGCTTGAGGCCAACAATAGTCTCCAGGTGCCGGTCCCGCCCAGGGTGTAGGCTCGGGGCGTGACAACTTTGTTATTTGTGAGGTCGTTTAGAATGATCCCCAAGTTGACGATATTGTTCTTCAGATCATTAGGGAGCTCTACTTAGAGTAAATTCCAGTTCCATTCACCATTATTAAGAATAATGTTTAGCTTGATAGAGATATGCCCTTCGTTGATGGGGTAGAGTAGGTACAAGGGTCCTAGAGCAGACCATTTATCAAACCAAAAATCGACCTCTCCTCTTCCAACCTTCTAGTAAATGTGTTGTTCTGCCAATGACTTAGCTTCACTTATGGCTTTCCAATTTTGAGAGTTTCCATAGGACCATTGAGTCTTTACAAGGTGTTGATTCTTGAGGCACCTAGCCGTCATATAGTCTCCCCAAATAGAAGAAGAGGTTCTTAGGTTCCACCATAGTTTAGCTTTGAAGGCCATACACACATCTGAAATTTTCCTAAAATTAACACCACCTTCTTCAAATGGGTAACTCAAATTATCCCATGCAATCCAGTGATGTTTTCCTCCAGAATCTTTTCCAGACCAAAAGAACCTTGCAATGATTTTCTCAATGAGCTCAAGGGTACCTTTAGGAGGGTTGGTAGCACTCAGAAAATGAGTAGGGAAAGCTAGTAGAATATGTCTTATTAAGGTAACTCTTCGTTCAAAAGATAACAATTTTTTGTGCCAACCTCTAATTTTATTCGTAACTTTATTAACAATATCAGAGTAGTAAGCCAGTTTCTTTTTCCCAATGATAAAAGGACACCCAAGGTACTTTATCGGAAATTCTTGATATCTCATGCCAGTGTATCTTTTTAGTCTATTGATGATGATAAGACTGGATTTGGATTTCAAAGAGAAGCTACTCTTGTTCTTGTTGATTTGTTGACCTGAGATCTGTTCATACCTGTCAAGAGTATCAGTGATTAGTTTGATAGATCTCTTGCTACCATTGCAAAAAATAATGGTGTCATCAGCAAAAGTTAAATGATTAATTCTAGGACTATTATTGCGCATATAAAAACTCTTATAAGCAGAGTGATTATGCGGATTGTTAATCATTTGAGACAACAATTCAGCACTCAAAATGAAAAGGGAGGGGGGAAAGAGGATCTCCTTGCCTCAAACCTCTAGAAGAGTTAAAGAAACCATGATGACCTCTATTTACCACTACAGAATACCAATGGATAAGGTAAACCCAATGCTCAGAGAAACCAAGATGCCTAAGAACAAGGCAGAGATAAGTCCAGGAGACTCTATCATAAGCTTTGGTCATATCTAGTTTCATGACTACATTGCCCCCTCTATTAGGTTTGCTAATATTACTGATAATCTCCTGGGCGAGAAGAATATTTTAAGTAATGGCTCTTCCTTTGACAAAGCCACTTTGATTTCTGGAGATAATTCTAGAAAGGATAGAGGCCAATCTGTTATTCGAGATTTTAGAAATAATTTTACTAAAAACATTACACTGACTGATAGGTCTCAAATCAAAAAAAGATTGTGGATGATCAATCTTAGGAATAAGAACAAGACAAGTATGAGTATAGAATTTTGGAAGGATATCACATGAGAAAAAGGTAGTCACAACTTTATAGAGATCTGATGCAATGATGCTCCAAGTACTTTGATAAAAGTACCCACTTAGACCTTCCGGTCCTGGAGCACTATTGGGATCTGGAGAGAATACACAATCTTTAAGTTCTTTGAGTGTTGGAAGGGTGCAAAGCATGTGAAGAATATTAAGGGAGCTATAATCAGGGTTAGTATTGTCCTGAGTAAAATGATTTTGATAAAATCTGATAGCCCCTTCTGCAATTTTGTCATTTCCTTCGAGCCAGTTGTTGTGTTAATCCATAATTTTCCTAATGTTCAGCCTTTTTCTCCTGTCTTTGATGATGTTGTGAAAATACATTGTGTTGGAATCTCCATCTTCAAACCATTTGACCCTTGCTTTTTGTTTGAGGATAGACTCTTGAAGTTTGAGAAATCTAGTGAATTCTGCCTTGAGCCCAGAGAGATCTCTCTTGTTATCTCCGGTATTGTTGGTCACATTGTTGTCTTTAAGAGCTCTAATTTGGCTTTCAAGTCTCTTAGGTTCTTCATAGAGGTCCCCAAAAGCCTGTCTAGACCATGAACTCATAACTTTGCAAGCCTTCTTGATTTTTTGGTGAATGATATACAGGGGGTTTCCATTAACTTCTTCATTCGAAGAGTTTTGAATTATATCCAAGAAGTCAGGGTGATCCACCCAAATATTCAGGAATTTGAAGTATTTGATAGTGGGAAGGGCATTGTTATTCATCTTAACCAAAAGAGGAGCATGGTCCAAGCACGTTCTGGATAAGTGAGTAATATTAGTAGCATTATAAATATCATACCATAGAGAGTTATGGACAAGTCTATCCAATCTTTTCCTAATGGTGATGGGAGGGTCTCTATTGTCACACCAAGTATATTTAGAACCTGTGAAACATGGATCTTGAAGACCACACTCATCAAGGCATTCAATGAAATCAAGACTTTCTTCCATTCTATGAGGTCTTCCTCTAAATTTCTCATCACTGGATACCACCATGTTAAAGTCGCATATTGCTACCCAAGGATCTTGGATAGTGTTTGCTATAACTCTCAATTCTGCCCATAGATTTTTCCTTAGCTCCTCTGTGCATTTGGCATAGATAACTGAAAGAAAAAAAATTTGGTCAGCATTATGAGTAATTTTGAGAAAAACATGTTGCTTCATATCATGAATGACCTCAACATCAATGTCATTCAACCAAAGGATCCATATTTTGTTAGAGTTATTGTTGTAGGCCTGATGAAAACCAAGTTTTCTTCTAAATTTATTCATTTTATCACAAGTCACCATAGGTTCTTGTAGGCAGAGGATAGGAATATGAAATTATTATTTAAAGAGGAGTAATCTTTCCAAGGAACTGTTGGATCCGATTCCTCTAATATTCCATGATATGAAGCTAAACATGGGAAACATTAGTGGTAGGGGTTATTTCCTCTTGAATATTGGTTGCGGCAGCTTTGATGGTAAAGTTAGAGTTTCCTCCTGGATTGGAAGGGTTCCTTGGAGATAGGTTGTGCTTGATTGTTGTATCTATAGAATCCATAGAGGGACATTCAATCGATGAATCTCTCTTATCATAGTCCATGGTATCCTCACCATCCAATTTAGAGGAGATGAGATCCTCTTCTAAACATTCCATGAACATATCAGAGTCTCCAACTCTAATGGTGTTCAAGTGAATGAATTGTTCAAACTGGTAAGCATCCTTGTTTTCTCTAATACTTTTATCAAGGGGTCCAAGGGTCTTGAAGCTGGAATTATCCCCTTGAATTTCATAGAAACCATTTTGTTCAATAATGTCAGGATCTATTTCTTGTATCCCAATCATCTTTAGCCTCTCTGTGGATCTTTTCATAAGCTTTTCGATGTTAAGTTCGGGAAATTCAGAGCTGTAATTTCCTTTAGAGAAGTATATCTCTCCACTATCAGAAATTTGTTGTATTTCTCCCGCTAGACTAGCATTAGGAGGTATTGTAATTTTATCCTTGAATTTCATTCTTTTGTTCAAAATGCTTGAAGTCTCATCTTTGTTGCCTTCTACCAGTGCTTCTACTTCTTCTTGAATTTGTTTTTCAGCATTCTTTGAATTGTAGCAAGATTGGATCCTGTTATTCTTCACATTAAGCTTCCCTTGGAATTTGTTGGGCTGTTTTTTCTTTTTATCATCCTGGGCACTTTTCCATCTCGAGTTGTCCACAATAGGTGTAGCCTGAGCATCATGAGTCATTTGAGAGCATCTCGTTTTTCCTTCATGCGAAATATCCATATCCTCTGTATCCTCATTTTGTAGTTGATCGAACCTGTTTACTTGATTTCCCGATAGGTTGTTGTTGCTAGGTCTTTCCTCCTTTGGTTTGGCACCTTTGGAACTATTCCCGGAAGGTCCTTTTCTCCTTTCCACTTGGTTCCATCCATCCTCCTTGGTTTTAGAAGGACCTTTGAATTAATGGTGACATTAAGGTGTCAAAATAAAGGGGCGGTGACATAAGTCTTAATTATTGAGTATAGGTGACAATTATATGATTAATGATTAAGGATTGTGGAGTTGCCCTCAAGTTTATAAGTTGGCAGTTTGGTCCATTGAATTAAATGAGGGGTAAAAGGGTAAATGACTAAAACCTAATTTAACCAATTTTGGTGGGAACCAAAACTGGAGGGAAGCCAGTAGCAAGTTGTACCAAAAGGGGGGAAATAAAACATTTTCCCCCCGCCTTCCCCCGTATTCCTTATCTTTATTCCTCTTTTTATTCTTCTTCTGCTTTGTTCTTGCTTGCTTGCCTTTCTTCCCGTTCTCGTCATCTTCTTTTTCTTTTTTTCGTACATTTTTTGTCTTAGCTGCTAGTCCTTGAACTTTCTTCTTCTTCTTCTTTTCATCTTCTTGAATCAGATTTAGCTAATCTAATCAGTGGACCAGATTTCATTCTGTATCAATTGGAATTACTTCATAAGTGATTGGGTTCACACACCATTGTTTTGGTAAGTAAAATTAACAGTTCTTTGAAATTATTCATCATCATCTAGGTAGCCATAATTTTTTCAATAATTTGCATTCGCGTTTCCAACATATGGCTATATATGTTGCAACAGTTCACTATTGGAACAAATTATAGTCTTATGTAGCAACAGAAAGGTTATTTCAATCGCAACAAAATAGTCATATGTTGCAACATATGACTTATACATTTTGTCACAACATGTGATTTATGTTTTGCAATAGAATAGTTATATGTAGCAACATGTGACTTACATTTCACAACAGAATTGCCATATGTTGCTACATATAACTTACACGTGTTGCCACATGTGATTTATTTGTCACAACATATCAGTTATATGTAGCAACATACGACTTACATGTCGCCACAAAATAGTAATATGTTGCAACATATGACTTATATATTTTGTCATAACATGTGATTTTTGTTTCGAAACAGAATAGTTATATGTAGCAACATATGACTTACAATTCGCAACAGAATAGCCATATGCTGCTACATATAACTTACACATGTTGGCACACGTGATTTATATGTCACAACATATCAGTTATATGTAGTAACATATAACATACATGTCGCCAAAGAATAGTCGTATGTTGCAACATATGACTTACATATTTCTTCATTAGTACTGATTAATTTTTTAATTAATTTCTTCAAGTACAATAAATGGAGGTATTATTTGTAGGTATTGATTGTCGTGGTGAATGGGTCGAGAAGAGAAAATCGATACATTTGGTGTTGGAAGGATGGTAAGAAACGGGGAGGGTCGGTAGGGATGACTGTCGAAAGAAATATTTTGTATGATGATTTTGTGAATTTAGTCATGAAAAAATGTGGATACAATTGTCAACTGAAAGGTCTTCTCATGAGTTACATTCCCCGATCTTGGGCATATTTATATGCCCAATTACTGCAAATTACCCATCTTTAACGTAAGTTTTAGGACATTCACTAATCTTAATAGTATATTTTAGCGTAGGATTGTGATGATTGCATACTAACTAATATACATGATTAGCAATTGTGCAGGGTTCCTAAGGGAAGTGATTGAGTCAAGGAAGAAAAAAGAGTTAGAGATGAAAAGCGACGCCAGAAGCAAAATCCAGCCGTGGCAACCCAGCACTACTGGCGCAACGCGCTAAGCTCCAGTTGACTGAGGCCACTGCTGCCAGTGCGCTAGCCTGCCAGGCGCGAATTGGGCGCAATTGCCCCAGCCTTGTGCAGAGTTTTGGCGAAAGTTGATTTAAAAATAACTTCTAGTTGAAGTAGAATTCGACTCTATTGTTCCTAACTATTATAAATAGACTCCTAGGGTTCCATTGTTAGGGTTAGACTTTTTATTGGTGTGCAAGAGCAAGTATCTATGTTTGTAATAAGTTTTGATCTTCTAACTCTTCTATTTTTCTGGAAATCACATGAACAATTGTATTTTGTGGTTTTTCTTAATAGTATGAGTGGCTAAACGCCCTAGTTTTGGGGCTGTACCTACAAATGGATTGTTGATTATTAAAGTCTTTATGAATTAATTATTGGTTGTCATTATAAGTTACTTGTATATTCTTATTTTAGTATTTTATGCTTGATTACCATAAGATAAATACATTGTCTAATCTTAAAATCTAGAGAGGATGGATTAGATAGACCAGAGAATATAGAGAGCTCGATCGACCCATTTGATTGAGGTGATTTGTGTTTAGGAGTGATGCCCGGACGAACAACTTGCTTGGTTACAAAATAGGATGAAATATAATTGCTCGCTAGTTAGTCTATTTATCCCCGCTCAATGATGTAGTTAGATAGCTAACTGGAGTTGGTGACTAGAGATGTGTAGCCCGACTCATACAATTAACCCTATAAACCAGTAACTTGATAACTGAAATTCGTTTTAAGCCAATAATATGACACATGAGATTCATTGCATGTTGCAGCCTTGGAATTGTCCTTACTTGCTTGAAACATCATCTTAAAGGCGTTCACATTTAGTTTCGTTTCTTTAGTTCATAATTAGAAGTAGTTAACAATCAATCATCAACTCTTGAAAAAGTTATTGTTATTTTTATTTGTAGAATTAAGTGTTTAATATAACTTGAACATAAGTCCCTTGGGAACGATAACTCATTTCAAGAATCTATATTACTTACGTGACCACGTGCACTTGCATGTATACTAGAGAGCAACAAGTTTTTGGCACCGCTGTTGGGGACTTAGAAATTGATTTATATTCAATCTTCTTTATTCTACAATTAGATTATTTAGATATTTATTACTTGATCTTAGCTTGTTTATTGCAAGCACTTGATTTTCAGGTCTGGCTCGAAAAGGAGATCCTGTCGAACCTTACAACGAACCTGAAAGAGTTTTACGCTAGTGCAGGAAAATGGCGAATCTAGGATGACCTAGAGAATTGGGGTTAGGTCCGCTGGGAAATGTTGATGATAATAATCAAGACAACGTGAATAACCTGGAAAATGTGAATAATTAAGGAAACCCGAATAACAGAGGGAACGTGAATAACCAAGGCATACCCCTTATCATACCCGTAAGACCAGTACGTGATGTAGCAGTCCCACTCACAGCCAATTCAGCATCTAGTATTAGGAAACCTCCACCGGGAGGTAGATTTGAACTAAAGCAGAGCATGGTATAGATCCTTCATTCTAATGGGCAATTCACTGGTCTCCCCTATGAGGACCCTCAAATCCATATTAGGACCTTCATAGATATTACCAATACATACATCCCAATTGGAGTCTCATCGGACTATGTGAGGCTGATTTTGTTCCCGTACTCATTGTTATGAGCTGCAAGGCGTTGATTAGATTCTGAGCCACCAAACTCGATCACTACTTGGGATGATCTAGCAAAGAAATTCCTGAGTCAATTTTTTCCATCTAAGAAAACCGCTAAGCTAAGGGGTGAGATAATAAACTTTGTTCAAAAGCAAGGGTAGGACATGTACCAAGCATGGGCTCGTTTCAAACAAATGTTGAATGCTTGCCCACACCACATGAAAACTAATGAGGTACTTGCGCACACTTTCTTTGAGTGTTTAGACTATAATGCTCGTGCTCTTCTTAATAGTGTAGTATGTGGACAAGCCTTATCTAGAACAAGTGAAGAATTCTTTGACTTACTCGATAAACTTTTTGAAGGGAACCAAGGGTATGACGGGGAAATGTCTAGAACCATAACCCAAAAGGCAGCAGGGATTTTAGATATAGACCAAGCTACTGCCATAAATGCCAAATTAGATGCAATGCAACATAACATGGCCCTACATTTTAAACAGATGGCTCTAAATCAAGCACTGATAAACATTGTACAACAGGCAGCCAATTGGTGTGAGGTATGTGGTAGTGGAACTCATGAGACTGAGCAATGTGAAGCAAACTCGGATTCTGTAAATTATGTAGAAAATGCGCAAAGGGGTGGAGTTCAACAAAATTATGGCAATACTTACAACCCTAGTTGGAGGAACCATCTTAACTTCTCATGGAGTGGGAACCAAAACCAAAATCAGGCGCAAGGGGTTAACTAATACCGTTCTCAAGGGGCTGGGCAACAATACTACAATCCTAACCAAGGCTCAAATCCTAGTGCACCAAAAGAGGGGATGACCAATGAAGAGCTACTCCAAAAGCTCATGACTGAAATAGGGACCAAATTAAATGCTAGAATAGATAAGCAGGATGAGAACATTATAAACATCCAGATGTCCCAAATGAGTTTAGAGAAACAAGTTGCGCAAATGGCTAATTCTTTGAACTTGCGTCCCCAAGGTGGGCTGCCCGGTGATACTAAGCCCAACCCAAAGCAATTGCATGCGGTAAGTACTAGAAGTGGGTTACAATTAGAGGAACTAGCTCCAAAGAAGAGTGATACTGAGGTAAGTAACAAAAAAAAGAATGTGGAAGAGGTAGTAAAAAGCTCCAATGTTGAGGTACCCGTTCCTCAAAAGAAATTACCACCTCCATTTCCACAAAGGCTGAAAAAGTAGAATGAAGATGAATGCTTCGGTAAGTTTCTCTCTCTCCTTAAACAGGTTCACATTAATCTGCCTTTGGTTGACATTTTGCAGGGTATCCCGAAGTATGCTAAATACGTGAAGGATATTGTGGCTAGCAAGATGAGGCTCACGGAGTATAAAACTGTAGCACTTATTGAGGAGTGCAGCTCTAGAATCCAAAATAGACTACCCAAAAAGTTAAAAGATTCGGGTAGTTTTACTATGCAGATTACTATTGGGCAAAGTGTTCATGCCCACAGATTGTGTGATTTAGGGGCAAGTATAAATCTGATGCCCTTGTCATTGTATCAAAAGCTTAGGTTGGGTAGTCCAAAACGAACCACTGTTATTCTCCAACTTGCTAATAGATCCATTGCTAGGCCAGATGGGGTGGTAGAAGATGTGTTAGTTTAAGTAGGTTCTTTGATTTTTCCTGTGGATTTTGTGGTCTTAAATTTTGAACCCGATTATGAAGTTCCATTCATTTTAGGACGTCCGTTCTTGGCCACGGGAAGGGCATTGATTGATGTAGTAGCTGGTCAATTGACTATGAGGGCACATGATAAGGTAGGGGTATTTGATGTTTATCGTGCTTTAAAATTTCCTTCTATTTATGAAGAATTGTCTGCTATTACTGTGGTTGATCGAATAGTAGAATCACAAGTAGATGTGCTTGAAGATCCCTTATAGAGAGTGTTAACATGTCATAAGGTAGATGGAGATATTGAGGCCCAAGAGATAGAAACATGTCTAAATCTGGCACTTGTCGAGAGTCACGAGCGAAGAGTCGAGTCATTAGATCGTGAGTTAGGACCTCCACCAAAGCCTTCAATTGAAGAAGCTCCCAAGCTGGAGTTAAAAACTCTGTCTGCTCACTTAAGGTATGCATTTTTGGGTACTAATGAAACTTTGCCTGTTATACTTTCTGTAGAGTTGTCTAAAATACACGTTGATGCAGCATTGAGGATTCTAAAGAGGAGGAAAAAGGTGATTGGATGGCAAATGGCTGATATTCATGGGATTAGTCTGGCGTTATGTATGCACATAATCTACATGGAAGAGGATCACAAACCAAGTGCACAACATCAACGTCGGCTAAATCCTTTGATGAACGAAGTAGTGAGAAAGGAAGTAATAAAGTGGTTAGATGCTGGAATTGTTTACCCGATCTCTGATAGTAAATAGATAAGTCTGGTGCAATGTGTTCCTAATAAGAGAGGTATGATTGTGGTAAGGAACGAAAAGAATTGTCACGCCCCGAGCCTACACCCTAGGCGGGACCGGCACTCTGAGACCATTGCTAGCCCCAAGAGAACCCTTAGCCTGGCTTTCTTAACTCAGCGGAAACTTATCTCAAACGCATAACTCAATGCAATGAAAAGTTATAAACAACCAACTGATAAAATATGGCCAAAAAGGCAACTCGAGTCTCAAAATAGAATTGTAATATATATACATAGATGAGAGACTCAAAACTGATTGTCTAACTGTCTGACTGTCTATGAAGCCTCTAAAATACTGAGATGGATGTTGGGACAGATCCTAATAAAACAAAACTTAAGAACATAAATAATTGAGTCCTCCGGAATGCAAGGAGGCTCACCACTGACTCTGGAATGCTCAGTTGGATCAACGGCATACTGGATGCTGATCCTGGGTACCTGCGTCTGCATCATAAAACGATGCAGGCCAACTGGCATCAGTACATGAAATGTACGAGTATGCGAGCTGGACCGCTAAACAACAACTTAAGCTTGAAAGGGATACAAAAGAGAACTTACCTTGGCTCTGTTCGACTCATGAACAACTAAACTCAAATATGTAAAACAATAAGACACATGCAATACATAAATAGCTTGTAAAACAATGTAAACAACTTAAATAAAACAATAACAAACTCAACTTTAATCATTTAAAAGTAATATAACTTTTGTGGAAGCTTCTTTAACCGACAACCACCACTATGAGCCCTAGTGATGATACGTCTTACCTCACGTTGCCCGAGGACCATCCTATACCTTGCCGTGATATAGGACCTTACTTTTGCTTAGTGGATCCACTAGCTTAATCTTGTGTGATCATCTAAAAAGAATGATACGTCAAGTCCTATGTTAGCGCATGGTTCTTATGGAGAGTTGAGTTAGTATGAACTTGTGTCCCCAATTCGGTGCTCAATACTACTCCCAAAAATACTTTGGCTCATGCTTTTAAATTAACTTCTTTCTTTGATTGAGATAATTACTCAAAACTCAGCCCCAAGGCTCTTTTGGAAAACATGGTTCCTTCCTTACTTAAATGTAAAAACATTTATAAACTTCTTTGGGAATACTTAGTTCCCTAATTACTTTTGAGAAATGCACTTGACTCTTGACTCTTGACTTAACTGGAAACTTTTGACTTGACTGGAAACTCGATACTCTTTACTTGACTTGAAACTTGAGACTCTTCACTTAGCTTGAAATTTGAGACTCTTTACTTAGCTTGAAACTTGAGACTCTTTACTTAGTTTGAAACTCTATACTTAACTTGGAACTCTTATACTTAACTTGGAACTCTATACTTAACTTGGAACTCTTATACTTAACTTGGAACTTGAGCCTTAGAATGAAGTTAAAACGTTCAATGAAGACTCTTGAAAGCTTTGACTTACTTAACCTCTAAGCTTGACTTCTAATTTCACTTGACTTGGAAACTAACTTCACTTGAATTGGAAACTAACTCACCTTGAATTGGATTATGGATTCAAGGGTAATGATCTCATGTTTACGACACTTCTCATTTTCTTACTCACTTGCACGAGTCTTGAAACAAGATACTAGAAATTGTAGACGACTCCTCACAAAGACTCAAAGGGATTTCCTTAGAATATTTGAAAGAATTCTCAAAACATAACTCTCAACTCTACCTTGAAGTTGAATTATGAATTCAAGATTTTGATCATGTTAGGAATGACTTTTAGGTGTTTAGAAGTAGCTTAGAGTAGTTGGAATCGAAAGGGAGTGAATGCGTACTTTAAATAAGCTCAAACGGGGCAACAGACGACAAAAAGATGGGGCAAGTGACCCTGGCGCCATGGGTGGCGCGGGGCGCCAGCCCCTAAACTTCAGAGGGGAGTTTGGGGCGCTCTGGCAGGCGCGTCGCGCCAGGCCCCCAACCCAGAAATTTCAGCAAGTTTATTTTCTCGTTTTCTCACCTTATTTCACCTAAAATTGACTGGTTTCTTCCCCAAATCACTTAGAATCATTAAAACCCTCAATATACCATAGATTCAACTCAAAAGCACCACCGGAAACATACACCAAACCAACAAGAAACTTCAACAACACAACCACACACTTCAACCAACACAACCACAAACTTCAACAAGAACAATAACTAACAACTTCAACAACTTCAACAACAATCCAATCTTTTCTCAATTAATAAAATGAGTTTGGTGTGTGGGGGGAAAGGATCACCCAACACTAAAAGCTCACATACCTTAGTAGGGATCACCCTCGACGATACCACGACAATCCTCTTGCTTGATCTCCTCTTCCTCTCTTCTTCTTCTTCTCTTCTTCTCTTCTTCTCTTCTTCTTCTCTCAAAACCCTCACTCTCACTTCTTTTAAAATGGTAAAACTGATCAAAATAATCAGCCTAACACATTTATATAACCAAAATAAAAGGCTAGGGAAAAGACCAAAATGCCCTTAAAATTTCTGGACGGATTCCCTGCCAACTGCCCAACTTTAAATGGCCATATCTCACTCATACGAACTCGGAATTGAGCAAACTCGGTGGCGTTGGAAAGATAATTCCACAAGCTTCACAACCCTAACTGTAACTACTCCTAAATCATCCTGAGCTATGAGTTATGACTGCTCAAAGTTGGCCAAAACTTCACTGATTTCCATACTTAGCCAAATTTCCAAAACTTTAAAATTCTTTCCAAAAATGAAAATTTCCAATTCTAAGCCTCTTCAATTATTTCAAAATGTCAGATGTTACAAGAATGAGTTGATTCCTACTATAACAGTGACTGGGTGGAGAATTTGTATGGATTACCAAAAACTAAATGATGCTACCCAGAAAGATCACTATCTCGTTCCCTTCATTGATCAGATGCTTGACCAACTAGCAGGGCAAGAGTACTATTGCTTCTTAGATGGGTATTTCGGTTACAACCAGATCTTAATTGACCCCGAGGATCAGGAAAAGACCACGTTTACTTGTCCTTATGGTACCTATGCTTTCAAACGCATGCCATTCAGACTTTGCAATGCACCGATGACTTTTCAAAGGTGTATGATGGCCATTTTTCATGATATGGTGGAAGACTTTGTAGAGGTGTTCATGGATGATTTCTCCGTCTTTGGGAAGTCTTTTGAGGTATGTCTCCATAATCTTGATAAAGTACTTGCTAGATGTGAGGACACTAACTTAGTTCTAAACTGGGAAAAATGTCATTTTTTGGTTAGAGAGGGGATAGTGCTAGGACACAAGGTATCTAAGTCTGGTTTAGAGGTTGATAAGGCCAAGGTAAAGTTATTAGAAAATTGCTCCCTCCCATTTCTGCAAAAGGGGTGCGTAGTTTTCTTGGTCATGCAGGATTTTACAGGCGATTCATCAAGGATTTTTCCAAGATTTCAAGACCTATGTGCAGTCTCTTAGAGAAGGAGGTGAAGTTTGACTTTGATGAGATGTGCTTGAAAGCTTTTGAGATGTTGAAAAGGAACTTAATTAAAGCTCCCATCTTAATTGCTCCTGATTGGGAATTACCATTTGAACTCATATGTGATGCAAGCGATGTAGCAGTGCGTGCAGTGTTGGGACAAAGAAAGAATAAAGTGTTCCACTCGATCTATTATGCAAGCAAGACCCTTGACTCTACACAAGCTAATTACATAGTGACTGAGAAGGAGATCCTGACTCTAGTGTTCGCCTTCGACAAGTTCAGATCGTATTTGGTAGGTACTAAAGTGATTGTTTTTACTGACCATGCAGCTATTAGGTACATATTCAATAAGAAGGATGTTAAACCAAGGCTGATTCGATGGATATTGCTTCTCCAAGAATTTGACTTTAAGATTAAAGACAGGAAAGGTACTGAGAATCAAATAGCAGATCACTTCTCTAGGTTGGAAGATTTTTCCCATGTGAATGAAGGTGAGAAAATCCGGGAAGAGATTTTGAATGAACAACTGATGGCATTAGATATCTCTCAAGTGTCATGGTATGCATATATTGTAAATTTGATGGTAAGTGGATATTATACTCCGGGTGCAACCACCCACCAAAAAAAAAGCTCAATCATGATGCTAAGTTCTATATCTGGGATAAACCATACTTGTTCAAGCAATGTGTGGATCGGGTAGTGAGAAGATGCATTTCGGAGTCTGAGGTTCACAAAGTGCTCGAAAGTTGTCATGCTAGCCCATATGGAGGTCACTATGGAGGAGAGCGCACTACTCATAAGGTACTACAATCTGGTTTCTTTTGGCCCTCTTTATTTAAAGATTGTATTTCTTTTGTGAAGGGTTGTGATAATTGCCAAAGGTTGGGTACTATTTCAAGAAGACATGAGATGTCGCTAAGTAACATTTTGGAGGTGGACATATTTGATATGTGGGGTATTTACTTCATGGGTCCCTTCCCGCCATCTAGTAGAAACCAATACATTCTTGTTGCTGTTGATTATGTGAGTAAATAGGTTGAGGTTGTCGTTCTTCCTTCGAATGATTCAAGGGTGGTGATAAAGTTCATCAAGAATCACATCTTCACTCGCTTTGGCAATCCAAGGGCAATCATAAGTGATGGAGGTAAGCATTTCATTAACCATCTAGTTAAGAATCTTCTTGCTAAATATGGAATTCGTCACAAGGTTGCTACAACTTACCATCCTCAAACGAGTGGCCAAGTGGAGGTTTCGAATAAAAAAGTGAAATAAATTTTCCAGAAAACAATGATTGCGCAGAGGAAAGATTAGTCTGAGAAGTTGGATGATGCGTTGCGAGCATATTGGACTGCGTATAAGACACTCATAGGGACTTTTCCCTATCACATGGTATTTGGGAAAGCATGTCATCTTCCAGCGGAATTAGAACACCAAGCTTATTGGGCAATTAAGAGGTTAAATTTGGACCCCGAGTTGGCTAGTAGAAAGAGAGTGAATCAGTTGCATGAGCTTGAAGAATTTAGGCTCCACGCGTATGAGAATGTCAATCTTTACAAAGAATAGACGAAGAGGTGGCATGACAAGCACATAGTTGCTCGAACTTTCGCTCCGAGAGAAAATGTACTACTCTTTAACTCTAGATTGAGGTTATTCCCCGAAAAACTAAGGTCTAAATGGAGTGGTCCTTTCGAAATGGTAAGAATGATACAACATGGGGTTGTTGAACTTAAAGGTGAGACTGGCCCTACGCTCTTGGTAAATGGGAAAAGAGTGAAACACTACTTTGGTGTGGACTCAGATCGTGATCAGGAGGCTCTTCAGCTAAATAATGAATGATCCAAGCTGAATCGTGCCGCAACGTTAAATCAAGCGTTATACGGGAGGCAACCCGTGAATGATATGTAATAGGTAGTAGTTTTGCTTAATTTTGAAATTTTAGCTTAGTTTCAAATTTCTAGGTGTAGAGTTTTTATTTTCTTAGTTTGTTATTTAGATAGGACTTTAGAAATTATAAAGAAAATTACAAAAAGATGAGTCGTTCCACGGCCAAAACTAAGGCGTTGGGTGGGAGGCAACCCACCATTATAATGTCACATTGTTTGGTTTATGTGCAGGTCATAGGAGGAGGAATCACTCGAAAATAGAGGAAATATATTGAAAAATGTAGTTTGGGCGCACTGGCAGCGCGTCGCCCCAGCTTTCCAGGCGCGATTCGGGCGCGCCTCCCCCGACTCTGGTTTGTAAGATTTTCAGAAAATTCTTGGGAAATTCATTGGACCCACTACAAATCCAACCTTTTAAGTCCTCCACCTACCCAAATAAACCCACTTTTCTAAATTCTCTCTCTCTTAACCCAAAAGTTCTTCTTCTTCTCCACTTTTTTACTTCCCCAAAATCCCAAATTCCTCCATTAATCCCAACCAAAACCTTTTTCCCTTCCCTTTCCCTCAACTCTAACACCCTTAAACCCATTCTAACCCATAAATTTTAAAAACCCTCCAAACCCACCCACCCCACAGCCTACTCGACCCCCCAGCTCTTTTTTCTCCAATTTTTTTTGTTTTTCTCTTCTTATATTCTTCCATTCTTGGGTGTAATGATGGCTCCTAAGGGTAAGAATGTTGCTAGTGGTGAAGGTACTAAGAGGAGTAGGAAAGGAGCGATTGCCGGAAGTTTTAGTCGGGAACCTAATAATTTGCCACCCAAAAATTCAACGGGCAAGCTATAATGCACTATGGAAAGGATTGGTACGAATATCAACAAGAATCCAAGTACTTAGGTGATGATTATGTAGATGAAGGACGATTGCGATAGGAATTTCCCAACATTCCCGCCAAAATCAATGATTTGGGATTCCAATATGTCTTCATCGATCAAGGTGAGTGCAATTTAAGCTTAATTCATGAATTTTATGCGAATTAGAATACACGTCGTGTTGAGATAAATAAAGGGTTCATTAGGGATGTTGAGTGAGATTTACTGTCGAAGCACTAAATGAATTTTTAGGTACTCCAAATTGTGACAATGCTGATTTTCTGGCTATGACTGAAAGACCACCTTATTGTGATGTTAGGCATACTTTGTGTGGGGTGAATTTTGTTGCGCGGTGGGTTACGGTTAGAGACACGGGACGTCATTTGACTCTTCACTATAGTCACTTCAATTTGGAGGCTCACATTTGGTTAAAAATTATGTGTAGCACCTTACTACCATGTAAGCATACGAGTGATGTCACTAGGGAGAGAGTGGTGCTAATATACCGTTTAATGAAGGGTATGCCCGTGAATGTTAGGGCTATTTTTAAGCAAAACATGCTTAAGTTCAGAACCAATAAGAGATGGCGTTTCTGTTATGGGAGCATCATTACTAGGTACCTACGGGTGTTACTGACTGAGGAGGAAGTTCATGTGTGTCCCCTCCCCCTCCGTGTCCCTCATCTAGTGTGCCACTTTGTTGATGTCACACGCACTAAAGCGCAAAATTCATTCCATGGGCCCGTTTTGACTGCTATTGATAGGCAAGCTCGTGATGATAGTTGGATGGGTCGTATATTTGGAATGGATGAGTTACAACTACAGATAGGTGGTCCTCCAATGACTGAGGATGAAATGGAGACACTAGTGGAGCGTTACCCTTTGACGGATAGTGCGATGCACATGTGTCAGATGGGCCCAACTTTCCAAGAACCCATTGATGATGATGATACCACTGCTGATAAGGAGGATCGCTCGTAGGAGGATGAGTCAGATGATAATACTGATGCAAATGATGGAGATGGTCATGCAACCTCGATCGCTATGGATTTTGCCACTAGTGTGGCAACCCACTGATTTGAAGCACGTGGCCTAGAGGCCGACAGGGAGTTCTCTTTTACCTTTGCACTTTGTTTTATTTTGCACACTGAGGACAGTGCTTTGTTTAAGTGTGGGGTAGAAGTTGAACCTCATTGTACATAGTTTACTGCTTTATCGAGTCTTTTTAATTTTTAGTAGGGTTCCTTGTATTTTGTTTTCGATTCTTTTCCCAAAGATAGACCCATTGAACCGACTAAGAATAGTTTGTTTAGTTTTGTTGTGTCTTAGAGTCGTTGTAGGAGTGACAATTCCTAATTATGGATAGATGACGACTGTCTTAAGGAAAAAGTAGTCACTAGGAGTAGAAAGGTTGAAATTGACTTCCTTGGGCCTTTGAAATCTTGTCTTGATAGTT
Organism: Solanum stenotomum; assembly: GCF_019186545.1. Lineage (NCBI taxonomy): Eukaryota > Viridiplantae > Streptophyta > Magnoliopsida > Solanales > Solanaceae > Solanum > Solanum stenotomum. The sequence continues at coordinate 45,361,027 of NC_064291.1, forward strand.
GGCTAGACGTCATGGGTGGTAATACTTTGTTTGCAATATTTAAATGGTGACATTGAAAACAAACATAATATCTTTGTCTTGACTCTAAATGGAAAATAAAGAATATGGGCTTAATTGTGTGGAAACACCGTAATGCAATTTATGTGAGCATGCTACAAGTATTGGGTCCTTATGTGTGTTGTGATGCCATGTGTGGAGAATATATTGCTTAGTTTTTGTATTGAATAACATCTAGAACTTGCCCCAAGTGTGCCTAAGGAGTAACACTTTGTGAAAATTAAAGTACACCAAGGGCAAGCTTATGGCATGTTAGGATATGTGAAAAATTCATTTGTGAGTGTGAGAGTAAATTTTATAAAAAAAATAGCCTTATGATTGAAATGCATTGTTGTTGGTGTGAAAGAAAAGTTATACTTAAAGTGGTGAGGGAATTCACGAAACATGTTTGGTGCTTAATCTTGTTTGTCTTGTCCCTATGATATTGCATTAGCCCGAAATTATTTGAGAAGAGTCATTCATCGAGGTTATGAATTGTTGATTGGTAGACTATAAGAAAGAGTTGAAATTATTGCATGTAGTGCGTGCCACAAGATCATGATTAAATGTGTTTGGCCGATTGTAAAGCGAGGTGAGGAGTCCAAGGTTTAAGAGTGTGATTTGATAAGATAGAGTTTGTTCGAAGACAAATATTTTAAAGTGTGGGGTGGTGATCTTGGGAATATTTATATGCACAATTACTGCACATTACCCATCTTTAACGTAGGTTTTAGGACATTCACTAATCTAACTAGCATATTTTGGCTTAAGATTGCGATGATTGCATACTAACATACATGATTCGCAATTTTGCAGGGTTCCTAAGGGAAGTGATTGAGTCAAGGAAGAAAAAGGAGTTAAAGCTGAAAAGTGATGCCAAGAACAAATGCCAAGCGTGGCGCCCCAGCACCACTGGCGCATCAAGGGCGCGACGCGCCAAGCTCCAGTTGATTGAGGCCACTTTTGGGTGTACTGGCAGCGTGGCGCGCCAGCCTGCCAGGCGCGATTCCCCAGCCTTATGCAGAGTTTTGGCGAAATTTGATTTAAAAAGGACTCCTAATTGAAGTAAAATTCGACTCTATTGTTCCTAACTATTATAAATAGACTCCTAGGGATCCATTGTTAAGGTTGGACTTTTTATTGGTGTGCAAGAGCAAGTATCTACGTTTGTAATAGGTTTTGATCTTCTAACTCTTCTATTTTCCAAAAATCGCATGAACAATTGTATTTTGTGGTTTTTTTTAATAGTATGAGTGGCTAAACGCCCTAGTTCTAGGGCTATAGCTACGAATGAATTGTTGATTATTAAAGGCTTTATGAATTAATTCTTGGTTGTCATTATAAGTTATTTTTATATTCTTGTTTTAGTATTTTATGCTTGATCAACATAAGATAAATACATTGTCTAATCTTAAAATCAAGATAGGAGGGATTAGATGGACCAAAGAATATAGAGAGCTCGATCGACCCATTTGATTGAGGTGATTTGTGTTTAGGAGTGACTCCCGGATGAACAACTTGCTTGGTTATGAAATAGGATGAAATATAAATGCTCGCCAGTTAGTCTAATTATCCCCGCTCAATGATATAGTTAGATAGCTAACTGGAGTAGGCGACTAGAGGTGTGTAGCCCGACTAATACAATTAACCCTACAAACCAATAACTTGACAACTGAAATTCGTTTTAAGCCAATAATATGACACATGAGATTCATTGCATGCTACAGCCCTGGAATTGCCCTTTACTTGCTTGAAACATCATCTTAAAGTCGTTCACATTTAGTTACATTTATTTAGTTCATAATTAGTAGTAGTTAACAATCAATCATCAACTCTTGAAAAGGTTACTGTTATTTTTATTTGTAGAATTAAGTGTTTAATATAAATTGATCATAAGTCCCTTGGGAACGATAACTTGTTTCTTTAAGAATCTATATTACTTGCGCGACCACGTACACTTGTGTGTATACTAGGGAGCAACATTCCCCATTTTTTTCATAATGAGAAGGCCTCACCTTTTAAAATAACTGATCAACCTAGTTTGCTTGTTTATTTGGGAGGAGCAGAGAGACCGCCCATATTAAGTGTCTACGTAGATGAAAATCCTATCAAAGAGGATCATAATCTAGAAGAAGACCAACAAGATATGTTAAATGATGAATTTGATGATGTGGACATAAATAATCACGATGTTGAAATTGGAAAAGTGAAGTGCCAGACTTTGAGAGCAACAATCCTCCTACACCAATTGTTGGCAGCAACATTCCATGTTCTTCTCAATCATCACGTGTGAATAATGTTGGAGATGATGAAACCGGTTTTTATAAGGGAATGGCATTCAAGAACAAGAAAGAACTGGCAAATTCATTGAAAATTGCTTGTTTGAAAAAACATTTTAGACTGAAAAAGGTGATCAATTCTCGTAATGTGTTTTCTTTTAAATGTTCATATTTGAACTGCAATTGATAGTTGAGGGCTGTGAAATTTACAAGTAGCGCAACATGTTTGTCATTAGAATCTATGAAAAGTACCATACGTATGGTTCAGAGCATCTTACAACCAATAATCCCCATGTCACGACAAAAGTCATAGGTAAGTACTTTGAGAATAGGCTTCCCAATGGTAAAGGCCCATCCACAAGAGACATGTCAAATCAACTCCGTACAGAATTGGGTTGTAATGTAAGTTATTGGAAGATTTATAAGGGCATGGAGCATGCTAAGTCTAATGTTAGGGGAACACATGAGCACATATATGCAATGCTTAATGCGTATTGTTATATGCTTGAAGTTGCAAATCTAGGAAGCAAGACGACATTGTCACTCGATAAAAATGGGAGGTTCAAGTACTTCTTTGTATCATATGTTGCTTGGATAACTGGTTTTCAAGAAATGAGAAAAGTAATAGTCGTTAATGGGACATTCCTGAGGAGCAAGTATGAAGGAGCTTTGTTATCGGCGGTGGCACAAGATATTGAGAATCATATATTTCTAGTGGCTTTTTGTGTCGTGGAAAAGGAATGCGATGCCTCATATGAATATTTTTTTCAAAATATAAGAAGCTTTGTAGATGATACTGATGAGTTATGCATTATTTCTAATAGGCATCTAAGTATTCGAAAGATGGTTTCGACTATTTACCCTGCATCTCATTATGGTTGTTGCATGAGACACCTTGGGGAAAATATTCAAAATAACTTTCACAATTCAAAGGTAGTGTCCCATTTTTATAAAGCAGCAAAGGCGTATAATAGATGTAAGTTCAATTACCATTTCAATCAAATAAGAGATTTGGTACCAAAGGCGGCAAAAACTCTTGATCGTATTGGATTCCACACATGGAGCAAGGCATTTTGCCCTGGAAATAGGTACATTATTGTCTATACCATCTTGTTTGAGTTTATTGTAATTTTATGTGTTTTGATTGATTTTTATCTTTTGTTGTGTGGATATAACATTATGACGTCAAATATCGCGGAGTCGGTGAATTCTATGTTTGATGTTGAAAGAGAATTTCCCATTGACGCTTTATTTGATGAAATAAACAGGAGATTTGAACTTTTATTTCACCAGAGGCGTATGGAGCTTGTGAACTCTGCAAATAGATTTGTTCCTTCAATTGAAAAAGACATATCAAAGTATGTCAACACGGGCAACAAGTTGTTGGCCATCAAATCGCTAACAACAAGTTCAGTGTCATTGGTCATGGTGATGTTGCTACGGTGGATCTACAAAGAAGAACTTGTACTTGTAGAATTTTTTACTTGGACAAAATACCTTGTCCACATGCCATGGCAGCGCTTCGAGGCTAATATGGTGCCGAATTTGGAAATCAGATTTATGAGTACTCCTCTCCATATTATTCAGTGGAAAAATACATAATTGCATATTGTGAGAAAATTCACTCGGTGCCACTTGAAGATTCTTGGATTGCCCCTTTGGATATCATAGAGAGAGAAATACCTCTTTCATATGTTGATCCAAGCAAACCTGGAACAAGGAGATATAAGAGACGCCGTGGAGTTGGTGAATCATTTCCAACAAGAAAAAATTAGTGTTCCGTATGTAGGGACTTTGGCCACAAAAGAACTACATGCCCAAATCGAAATGCTCCATAAGTGTTGTTGAATTTTAATGAATGTTCTTTTTTATTTGAGAATGATGTTCCCTATCTTTTTTTATCTTAATTTGAATCAACTTATGTTATGTTATGTTATGTTATTTATATAAATAAAATAGGTGATTTATTTTGAACTGATGCATCTGTTACAACATATGTCAATTATGTGTTACTACTTACAATAGAATATTGCATATGTTCCAACATATGTCAATTATGTGTTACAAGTACAACAGAATAACGTATATGTTCCAACATATATCAATTATGTGTTAGATATTACAACATAATATTGCATATGCTTCAACATATGTCAATTATGTGTTACAAGTACATCAGGAAACGCATATGTTCCAGCATATTTCTAATAAATAATTACGTGTAAGGTGTGTGAACCATCAATCAATCATTACTGTCATTGTAACAACTTTTAAGAAAACAATTAATTACAACTCTTCATATTTTACCCTTTTTTTAAAAAAAATCAGTACTTCATTGAAAAGTCAAAAGCTGTGTTTTTTATCTTCTCTTCTCTTCTCTTCGTCTTCACAAGTTGCAACTTTTCACACATTTCCTGGCATTATATAAGAAAACAACAACAGAAGTTCCTTTCATTTAATTTTCTCCAAGATGGAAAGGAAGAAGAAAATGACTAGGAGTAAAAAAAACTACATTGAATCCCTTCCGAGGGAAATACTAATTAATATCGTTGAAAGGATTGCTTTCTACTCCCTCAAAGATTTAATGAGGGTTAAATTAAGGTATGTATGTAATAATCAATGTTTGCTCTTTAATTTGATTTACTAACCATTTGATTTGATTTCTCAGTTCCAGGGTCCTCAATCAAGTTGCTAATGAACCTTCTGTATATCAAAAGGTAACATTGGTCAACTTTTCTTATTGTAGATGGTCGATGGTTTAAGATGCCATTTCTTTCCTAGAAATGTGCAGAGCATCGGGGAATTTAAAAGACTTATACTGAAAAGGCGTGGTAATTTTTAATATTTTTTGTATGTATTCACGTTTTTATCAACGTATTTTGCCTTTTAAATGTGTTATTTCTTCTGTAGTTTGATTTTTTCAACCGTAACGATCCAACTGCATTGGGAATGATTAATCAAGCAACAGACGGTGGCCACATTGGTGCATCATATGTGCTTGCCATAATTTCAATCTTCAATGGCGGTCAATCCATGAGAGAAGGTTTAATGTTCATTGCCAACATGAAAAACACGGAGCCACTAAAATTCAGAAGATGTCGATATCATTTGCGAAATATTTTAGGTAGAATGTGGGTTCCAGAACCTCATTTGTTGCACTGTTCATCAATTTGAGCAAATCGGTTGAAGAATGGTTGGCCCATGGGAAGCGACAATAAAGATGATATTCGTTGTGAATTATGTAGTTGTGATTTAGAACTAAATTATGTAGTTAAATTTCTGCCTTATACCACTCTGTGGTATTAATTAAATTTCCATTTGTGTCGTACATAACTTGCAAATTCATGGTGAAAAAGGTTATCTTTTTGTGTTTTGTACTGATTTTTGAATTTGTTCTTTATAAAATGTTTAATCTAAAAATATTTGTTTTTTTTTCATAGTGTTCTCATTTTGACCATCCTTGAAATGTCATATGTGGTAACATATGCACGTTCTGTTGGATAGAATGTTGAATTTAACAGCAGAAATTACAACAGATATGTCATATGTGGCAACATGTGTATATCATAAAATGTACTTCTTGGGGATAATTCAATTAAATTATCACCTAATGCAATATGTAACGGATCATGGTTTAATTCAATTAAATTATATAGTCCAACATCATGTCTAGGTACAAAATTACGGTCTAATACAACAACTTCCTTCATTAATTACAACTCTTCATATTTTACCCTTTTTTCAAAAAATTATGTATTTGCATTTGAAAAGTCAAAAGTGTCTCTGTTTTTCACATTCATTACATTGGGATTATATAAGAAGAACAAAACTTAGATCCTTTCATTTAATTTTCTCCAAAATGAGACGGAAGAAGAATAAATCTTCAAAAATGAGTAGGAGTAAAAAAACTACATTGAATCTCTTTCGAGGGAACTACTAATTGAAATCGTTGAAAGGATTGCTTCCTACTCCTTCAAAGATTTAATGAGGGTTAAATTAAGGTATGTATGTATTAATCAATTTTGGCTCTTTAATTTGATTTCCTAACCATTTGATTCGATTTCTCAGTTCCAGGGTCCTCAATCAAGTCGCTAATGAACCTTCTGTATATCAAAAGGTAACATTTGCCAACTTTATTGAATATATATGGCCATGTAAGCCTTGGCCAGTTGTTCGAAAATGCACTTTTTCTTGGAAATGTGCAGAGCATCGGGGAATTTAGAAGCCTTGTACAGAAAAGTCATGGTAATTTTAATGTTTTTCGTATGTATTCACGTTTTTATCAATGTATTCTGCCTTTTAAATGTGTTATTTCTTCTGTAGGTTGATTATTTCCACCATAGCAATTCAAATGGATTGGGAATGCTTAATCAAGCAGCAGATGAAGGTGACATTGGTGCATCCTATGTGCTTGCCATAATTTCAATCTTCAAGGGCGTTGAATATATGAGAGAAGGCTTAATGTTCATTGCCAAAATGAGAAAAACAGAATCACTAAAACTCAGAAGATATCGACAGAAGTTGCGATATATTTTATTTGAAAGGGTGCCAGAACCTCATTTGTTGGGAGAAAGACCAATGTGTTGCACTGTTCATCAATTCTATAACTTTCATTGTGAATTATGTAGTTGTGATTTAGAAATAGATGAATTAGTTAAATTTATGTATTAATTATCGATTAACCAATCCTTGAAGTGTCATATGTGGCAACATATGCACGTTCTGTTGGATAAATCGCAACAGACATCTCATATGTGGCAACATATGTATATCTTAAAATGGTCTTTTGGGGGTTTAAATTAAATTGTCACCTAATTCAACATGTAACACTAATATATAGTACTACAACATGTCTAAGTACAAAATTATGGTCTAATACAACAACCTTCATTCAATTCTATCAATTATTTTTACAAAGACTATCATCCCACTAGTTCATCATACAATGACCAAGTAACTCCATATGATAGTTATATAACACCCTTGTAAATCGTTGTTCCAAGTGTTATATCATATTTTTATTGCTTAATTATGGTTCAAAGTACTAAAATTTGGTCCAATTTAACCTTTTTCCATTCCTAAATCGCTCAATTTATCAATTAATCGATCCTTGAAGTGTCATATGTGGCAACATATGCACGCTCTGTTAGATAAATCGCAATAGACATGTCATATGTATCAACATATTTATATCATAAAATGATCTTTTGGGGGTTAATTCAACATGTAATGTAACAGATCATTCTAGAATACTCCACTAACACACACTCTACTCACTCTCACTCATTATAAAAAGGGTTAATTAGGGTTCCCTTAATTCACAAAACAAAGCTTTCATTTTTTATTTTCTTTCCTTTATTCTTTCTTATTTCCCCCTCTCCTCCTCTCACACTCAAATTTCCCTGAGAAGATGTTGCCACCTTGGACAAATTTAAGTCTCTGCATGCTCTTGTAGTGGGTGATCAACGTAATTATGTTGTTCTCAGTTAATATGATGTCTTCTTCAAGTGTGTTCTCAGTGCATGGGTAATGGTCGTTATTTGTTTTTGTCGGATCTTGTCTAATGGAGGGTAGCTTCATCATTTGGTAAGTCTTCTTACTTTATATATAACATCTTGTCTTTTGTAACTGCGTGTATAGGGTACCTAACTATGGTTGTTTGTTTTTCTGTAGGTGATCTTGTGACAGAGTGCATGGATAGCTCTGATCCACCATCCTTCAAGAAAGAAAGGTGATGCCCCTCCAGGTTTAATCGCTCAATGTTGACTCCAGATTCTCCAGTCAAGTCATTTTTTGCTGGTTGAAGTAGTAGTATAGGGCTAGAGCATTTCAGATGTAAATTTTGTTATTTTTGTTGGCGTTAATTCCTTGTAAATATGAATATGTAGTCTAGCCTAGCCTTGCATGTCACTAGTTTAACTATCAACTATCAATGACATGTTTATGTTTATGTTTAATGTTTCCCAAGTTTATGTGCTTGAATTCATCTCTATTAATGGTGATACTACTTGCATGCACACATAATTGACATATGTTGCAACAGCTTAAAAAATGCAAGTACTTTATAAAATTCATAGGCAAGCCCAACTTCTAAAACTGGCCCAATCAGCCCATTATTTCATTTTCTAGAAGGGATATATATATAAATTAGGGTTTTCAGTTTCATTTCAAGAATAGGGTTTTCATTTTCTTCCTCACCGCTTCGGTACGGTCTCCGCTTCGCGCTTTCTCTCTCTCTCTCTTTTCGCATGGATCTCAAATATCTGGAGTGCATGGGATATAATGATGTTATTTATTTCATTAGTCTTTTTTCTGTTCTTTGTTTTTTAACACAACTAATTTGATTGGCATTTGGTTAAACCAAATCTCAACACTGTCATTTATTGTCAAATCAATGAAATCATTAATTTAGCAATATAGTGGTTGGGTAAGAATGAGTTCTTTAAATATAGATCGGTACTCTAGATCTAAATCTAATGAATGAGTTTTGTTTGTTTTTGTTACTTTTGATATAATGTCAAATGCAATATTGAATTGAATTTGTAATGATGAAAATGATCTCATGTTGGGTGTGAAATTATGTTGCAAACATGGAGACTTACTTTTAGTGCAAACATCATGGTCGAAGGATAATTCAGGTCGAAGATTTTGGTCTTGTCCACTCTATCGTGTATGTACATTTCTACATCTTAGTCTAGAGATTTCTCTTTATTTTTATTTTTAAAAAAATTTAAATTTCTTTGTGGTGTGTATTTTAGGAGAATGCATGCAACTTCTTTAGATGGAGGGATCGTGAAGATGTTGATATACGATCCAAGTTCGTTGTGTACAACCATTAAAATTATTATAGTTGTGGAAATAAATAAACGTAGTTTTGCACTCCTGCTCCAACATTTTTACTTGTTCTTAACATAACATATATTGCTACAAATGACTCATTTGTTACTATAGATGCCTCAAATGTTGCAACATATCACCCTTATGTAGCAAGTTTGACCATTTGAGGTATATGTTGCTATAGATGACCCATATGTTGCTACAGATGATCCATATATTGCTACATAAGAGACATATTGCTACAAATGACCATATGTTGCTACAGATGACTCATATGTTGCTCCATATAAGACATATGTAATAACATTTGATCAAGTACTTGCTCTAAATATTACATCACATACTATGTACTTGCTCTCAATATAAGATAAAATAACATAAGTGATAAAATAAAACATTGTCTTTAATTACAAACACATTATCAAGGCTCCAAGCTCCTAGATATTATCCCAGCAGCCCAAACTCATTGCATTCGTCGAACTGCATTGTCACACAACAGGGTTTGGGGAGGTTGAATTACTATCCTGGTAATCAAATGCTCAATAAATGCAAGTGAATATAACGCGCACGCGACTTTGGTATCATTTGTTACCATGGGTTCCAATCGACCTTCAAATTCCCATGGTTCATTGAGGAACTTATCTGGCAAATGCTTCATTATTCCACTTTCCTTCAACAATTTTGGTAGCGACTCGAAGACAGGTTGTATGAATGTCAAAAACTCCATACTCATCAGCTGGCAGTCATAAACATTTATGCGACCCTCGTGCAAGAGGATCTCAAGAGTCACAAAATGAGTTTTGTTCAGGTTTATGACTGCCAAAATCCTTTTTGCACCAATCCAAGCCATGCCTCCAGGATATGGCCTAATGCCCCTTACATAGTTAATCATATCTTCATTCCATTCAAACTCCTTAATTAACTACGTAAAGATTCTGCCACCAACTGTTGTTGCCTCCTCGCTCATTTTGTCATATCTGTGTTTGAAGGTGGAATAGAAGTTGAGATCCAGGATTCTATCTTTGGAATCATAGTACTCAGGGTATCTCACATGTCTCTCCCGTATGAGGCTAAGGATTTTATCAATGTACTGAAATAAAAAATAATATTAAAGAGTAAAGAAGAGTAATCATTGCAAAGATAAAACAAACGAACATTATAAATTGATAATACTATAGAGAAAAATTACCGAGTCTTCCCACCAAATGTCCATGATTGTCATGGTCCTAAAATCTTCTCCACTAAAAAAATGCATGTCGTATTGTGCACACACATATCCTTTACTCTCGTGAGTTCTATCAGTTTGTTCTTTTGAGCTATAGCCACACGTTTATAAACATTCACATGCTTGAACTCCAGCACTTCCTCTCCTACGACCATTGAAAATTCTCCAAAGATCTTCTTCTTCAAATTTTGTATTGCCTTGATAAAGGATTTTTTCCTCCTCTTGGCCTGGGGAGTATATGGATGCCGAACATTCTTTGAGGGAATGACCTTGCCCCCCCCCCCCCCATCTTGTTTTTAAATTCATTAACAGCCTGACTCAATGTTTAAAGATACATGATAGAATCTTTATCTTGTTTTTTGCACTTCTCACAGAGAAAGCCAGAGCATCTTCTACAAGAGGTAGCCCCTTGGTCTTGTCCAACACCAGCACCATCATCAATACCACAACCATCAACTTCATCAAAAACAACTAATTCATTAACAACACAATCTATTTTGATGGTTCTTACTCCAGCCAATTCCATTTTAACTCTATCCACAACAGGATCAAATAGGTTTCAACCAACCCTAGAGTAATTAGATATGACATTAGCAATTCCTTTTATGTTGGGACAAGCCATGGATGCACAACCTAAAATTATAAAATAGAGTCATCCGTAGGAATATTTGAGTCAGATGTTGCCACAGATGTGTCATATGTTGCTACAAATAGGTGATATGTTGACACATATGGGCATCTATAACAACATTTATGTCACATGTTGCAATAGATGGATTATCTGTAGCAACATATGAGTCATTTATAAAATATTTGTGTCATATGTTGCAATAGATGGATCATCTGTAGCAACATATGAGTCATCTATAGAATATTTGTGTCACATGTTGCAACAGATGGATCATTTGTAGCAACATATATGGGTGTAATATAATAATAACTTACTGTATCATAAGTAGGGTTATAAAAATCTGAAATATTTTTGGCAGTTTTTGTTTTTGATCTCAACCATCTCAATATCCTTGGAGATGAGATCTATTCTTCTACATTTACTTGATGGGTCAAATAAGGAATTGCTTAAAATGCCCAAACCTATAAAAAAGGAAAACATGAGGAATGGCTTCAAATGTTGAATTATTCAATATAATATTAAAATATAAATAACATTTATGTTTACCATGAAATCCCATGGAAAGCCAAATAAGTTATTGGTCTTTGGTCCTAAAGGTTTCAACAAGTATTCGACAGTTAATTCAAAGCTCTCGTGACCCCAAGGATAGTTGTTGAAAGCCTCAATATCCTAAGATAAATTCACCCATTTAAGGGATATGTTGTTGTTGACATATTTGGCCAAAAGTACATTATGTACAAACCAAAGTAAGCACAATGACTCCTTATGCTTCTTTGATGTATTCTCATGTTTCAAAAAATGTATCAAATCGAGATTTTTAAAGCTTGGGCCAATAAGGGACACCAAGTCCTGCTCCTCAGTTGACTGTCTTGTTTCTTCTTGTTATCTTTTCTATCGTCTCCGTGGTTCTTTGTGACTATGAATTCAGGGATTGGCTCAGAAGGATGATGGCATTTTAACCCTGAAACTATGGCACTCTCTTCTGCCAAAGAAGAGTGGCATGCCACAATAATTAATCAAAACCTCATTCCTTCTTTTCAGGATTCTGAAAAATGAACCTTCGTTCAGAAGTTCATAGACCATGGTCATTTGAAAACGTGCATTATTTTTCTCTAGCAAATCAAGAAAATGACCAAAACAACTATTTCTAAAAAAATCTTCTAAACCAATCTGCTTGAGCATGATCCTGAAAGTGTCAAAAGGTTTTCCCATGACTGACCTGATAATGCTATCACCAGTAGCATTAGGCTGCAAATGCACAAGAAAAGTGTGTGCATTGATAGTTTTGATCCCATCATCATCCTCAACTTCATTTTTTTCTTGTTCTTCTTCCTCAACTTCCTTTTGTTTTCCTTTGTCTTCATCAACTTCATTTATTTTTTCTTCTTCTTCCTCAACTACTTCTTTATCTTTTCCTTCTTCTTCCACAACTTCTTTTTGTTTTCCTTTATCTTCCCCAACTTCTTTTTTATTTCCCTCTTCTTCCTCGTCTTCTTTTTTACCTTCTTCTTCATCAACTTCTTCTGCTCTTTATCCATCATCATCAACTTCACTTTTTTCTTTTCCTCTTTCTTCATATTCTTTTTGAGAAAATTCTGGTTCTACTTGAGAAGAAGAAACTGCTTCAGATGCAAGTTCTTCTAAAAGAGTGGTAGTCAATTTTTCACTCTTCTTCATACAAGTTTTAGTCCTAGACCTCTTCTGGATCTTTATGGCAGTTGTTTCTTTTGTTAATACAATTTTTCTTTTGATAGGAGCCATTATATTTGTATCTGCAACCACAAAAATCAGATATTTCTTAACAAACAACAACAAAAACAACAAATACGATTCAATACCACACATGAACCAACCAACAAACCACACAACCCTCCCTAAACCCTAACCAACGAACTACAAAATAAGTTTTTTGAAATCAGATAATATTTCAAAAGGAATAACTACCCAACCATCCTACAAATAAATAAGTGATAAAACCACTAAAAACGTCCTGATTTAAAACCAGTAAGTATTTCTCAAAACCCTAATTAAATTTTACCTGAGAAGATATTAACGATAATATAGAAATGATGAGGGCAACGACACCTTGTTGTAGAAGAGGATCGCAACAGATTACCACTGATGTTGTAGAAAATATCGCAACAACAACCTTGATCTGTGAAGGAATAATGGAACGAGAGAAAGGAAGGAAAGAAGAGAAAAGAAAACGCAAATTAGTAAAAATAAATTAAATTTGGAATATGAAATGACCTTTTTAGAGGAGAGGAGAGATGGAAAAATGAAGGGACGATTGTTTTAAACCTTTTAAAAAAAAATTTGGAATTTTGACACTTCAAAGTGTGACATATGTTGCCACATATACCCTTTATGTTGGGCCACATACAGATAATTTTGTGGTTTTTTTACAACAGAGGTTATATATGTTGCCACAGACACCACATTTCTTCCTTTCCATCACAATTGACATTTGTTCCAACAAAATAAAAATAATATTAACAATCATTAATATTAATATTATCAACAAAAATGAACAATTGATGACAATATAATGTTGTCACATATCTCCTTTTTGTGACATATGTTACCACATATCTTCTTTCTGTGACATATGTTGCCACATATATTCTTTCTGTTGGGGAACATACAGATAATTCTATGGTCTTTTTTACATCAGAGGTTATATATGTTGCCACAAACACCACATTTCTTCTTTTCCATCATAATTGACATTTGTTCCAACAAAATAAAAATAAAATCAATAATCATTAATATTAATATTATCAACAAAAATGAACACTTCACCAATTGTTTTATACAACTTATCAACAAAATGGTAATTCACAATGGTATACATAACCATCAATCTAATCGATGGTGTTAACCACAACATTTTCATCAAAATTTGCTTTTTTAGGTCTAGGCCTCTGTGGGTCTTCATTGTTACTAACATAGACACTCCGGCCTTTAAAATCCCATAATGCCATAGGAGTGAAGCATATCTCAAGCGAAGGGATTGAGAAATAATTCCATCAGATGGTATTTGTAGTCCATCAATCAAAAACTCAGTGTATGCAGCAACAAAAACTCCTCAATCACTGCATGGTATATCATCAATTAGAAAATATAATAAACCTAATATTAACATCACATTTCGATAGTGGTAAGACTAAAAAAATAATGTGATACTACTTACAGACTATTGCTTGCTTGTTGAGCAATACCAGTAACATGTATGACTTCGAATTGGTGAAAATTTTTCTTGCCCTGGTAAGATTCAAGAACTGAACAGTTGGTTCAGTCTTTTTGCTCATAAAATCCACTGGATTCAAGGTACTTTGGCAACATTGTAGACAACTTCTGAATCTCGGCGCACAATTTTATGTTAGTCCTAGATGAAGACATCGAATCATACACCTTTATGCGTCGTTCCTTCAATACAACGACTGCTAAGACCCAATGAAACCCCCCATTACAATTTACAGGGACATAAACCTCATCTGTGAGGTGCCAAGGCAATCCAGCAGGTATACCAAACCCTTTGATAGTGCCAATGATTTTATTCTCATATTCAAGAACAACACTGACATTGTCAATGAATGTTTTGAAAAAACAATTAGTAGTGGTATATAGATATTTAGAATGACTCTATTGCTTTGACTTCTTCCGCAAATAGTATAAAATGACATCCACATACTGCACAGATGCATCAACAAGTGTATTTTTGTATCAATTTATTTGTATGTATTCATGTCTTAATCAAAAGATAAAAGTGGGCATGGATTTACCTCATCAGTCCAGCACTTATTGGGTTGATACATTACGTAGAATCAATCCTTCTTCTTTGGAAATGAAAATACAAAATCAAGTTGTTTGAACTCAAGATCCGAACAATAGGCTAAGTAGTGATCGTCCTTGTCTCTTCTGCAATTGTGTAATCATTATAAATAAATATTTAGTGGACAACAAGAAGAAATACTAATAATAGTTGAACGACTTTACTTTTTTGCATGATGCTTGTAAAGACCCTCGTTTATCCATTGCGAGAAGGATGACATTAGTTCAGTTGGACCCTAGCCGTCAATGTTAAAACCTTCAAATGGATATTGTTGCTTCACATCACAATTGACGACTTTGACTTTCTTCTCTTTCTTTTTCTTTTTCTCTTTCGCGTTCTTTTTCACTTTCTCCTTCTCCTTCTCCTTCTCCTCCTCCTCCTCCTTCTCCTGCTCCTTCTCCTTCTCTTTCTCCTTCTCCTTCTCCTTCTTCTTCTCCTTCTCCTTCTCCTTCTCCTTGCTTTTTGGCTTTGAGTGTGATACTGGAGCAGTAGTCATTGATTTTTTTCTTTCACTAATTATAGATAGTGATTGGGAAATAGATTTTTTCAACCTCCTACACTTCAAAGGCTGTGAAATCTTCTTGGATGTATGGACATCAATATTATAAGTCATTTCCTTAAAAATATCAATCAGTTTTTTAACACGACTAATAAAATAATCGTGTTGCTGCTCACATTTTTTGCATAGACAAAAAGAGTATTTGATATTAGAAGAGGAAGCAACACCAATAAAAGATTGAGTTGTTGTCATGGATGAAGCTTCTTGTATTATTTCATCTACAAGGTAAATAAAAAAAGGTTGAGAGTTTACAATTGATTATAAAATAATAATGGATAGCAATTTATACTTATGTTGACATAGATAGATATTCTGTTGCCACATATGTACCTTCTGTTGCCAGGAATGAATTTTATGTGGCCACAGATGAATCTTCATGAGCCACAGATTAATCTTCTGTTACTACAGATGACCATTTTGTTGCTCTAACACATAGGTGATATGTTCCAACATATGACAACTCTGTTGGAATTTATACCAATATATCACTAAAATGTAGCAACATACAACACATCTTTCAACAAATGAAATATATGTTGGACAACTAAACAAGACTATATTTCTAAAATCATATGAACAAAATGGTCACAAAAAGAATAACAAAAGCAACAAAAAATGAATTTTCACTGAATGTTAACAATACATAGACATTTCCTCAAAATTAGGGCTTTTTTGAATTTGTTGATTTTCTTTCAAAAACAATAAATAATAGGTACCATTACACCATTATTCAATTTTTACATCTATAGAACGATTTATTGTTCATTAACCCAAGAAAAAAACTTAGTTTGTTCGAAAATTGTAAAATCTTTCAAAAAAAATGACTTACCCATTTTAAGTCGAACACAATCTTCACTTCAGAAAGAGGAGAGAGTCACGGCCGGAGATGATGAGGAAGATAAGATAATGGGGGAGAATATTTGTTTTGATAGTCAAATTTTTGGATTTTCTAAGGAAGAAGAAGAAGAGAAGAGAGAATATTGGGAGAAGAACAAAAAATTCTATTTTCTTTTACTTTTTTTAAAAATGGTTTGGATAGAATTATAAAAGTTGAAAAATGAAGTATTTTTTTGTATTTTATAAAAGATTAGAAAGTTTTGAAAATGTTAATTTGGTCCTAGATTTACTTAATTACATTTTAAAATGGATTTGACCCTTTCTTGGTCAAAGTGTCACCAAAAACCAAAGCAAGACTTAATTGACACCTTTCATCTAATTGTCTCTACCTTAGCGTGATTCTTGTTACTTTCCAAAGTACCTCTTTGATGATCTTTTTGTTGATTCCTTACACGTCCCTGAGAGTTGTTGTGGTTGTTCTTGTTAAAAGGCATTATATTCGGTTGAGTGTTTTGACTGTTCCTGTTTGGTCTTTCTGCCTCCATAGAGTAGTCATCAACCTCTTTAAAAATAGGCAAATCAGGATTTAGAATTCTACAATTCTCGTTGCAGTGACCTTGAATTTTACAATGAGAGCAGAAAAGGGGAATTATTTCATACTCAATTCTTTGAACAAAAATCTCTAATTCCCCGGTAGGATTTCTAATCTCAACAGATACTTCATGAATGAGAGCTTTGGTAAGGTCTATTTCCACTCTTAGTTTTGTCGTGGTGGGTCTTGTTTTGGTGAGGGTCGCCTTGTCCATGACAATAGGAGTGCTGATGGGACTAACTATTCTACATAATGCAGCCCATTCATAGAAGTGTCATGGGAGGTCTAGGAGATTTATCCAAACAGGGGCTAGGGATATCTCTTCCTCTGATTTGAATTTCATGGTCCATTTTTGGATCTTCATGCTATTATCTTCGGTTATGGTGACGAAACTCTTTGAATAAATCGTATTGAAGTCTTTCTCATTTTCCACATCTATGAAGACATGCTTAAGGTCTTTAACACCAATTCACGTGACTCCTTTGAGAGGGATAGTTTTAGCAAACTCAGATATAATTTTATCAATAGGGGTCGGGTTTTCGAGAATTTACCCACAAATGTCCACCTGCAGGAGGTTGCAAGAAGGTCATGATCCTCTTTTGTGAAGACAACCACTGTCTTGCCATCTACAATCTCACGTTGCCAAAGTGGGATTTCGCTCTTAGAGGAGGAGCGATTTACTGCTCCAACATAGAAGTAGCTTTCTATTCTTGGGGGGATTTAATTTGGTCTGGTGGAATTGTGAATGTAGGACCAGATGAGTTAACGATGGGGTTCATGAAGCCTTAGTACGAGTGAAGAGTGGTGGATACGTATGTTATTTTTATATATATATTTCTCTATTAGTCTTCTTTAATTTAATTTTATATAAATTATTATCATAACATTTATTTGAGATTGTTGCATTTTAGTACTCATTACACACATGTTTTCATTGAATTTTAATCGTCCTAACGAATTTATATCATATTGCATGAGACACACGTACGTTACACGTGTCTAGAAACTAGTATATAATATAAAGGCAAATGTAGGCAAGGATAATGTGGCACATCTCTAAGGCCACAATTGCTATTTATCTTTTTTTCTCATTTTCTTTTATTTTTCTCTATTTTTCTTATTTTTTAACCAAAGAACTGATCATATTCTATCATATTTATTAAGTTTCATTAAATTTTATAACAACCATATTAATCTATTATGGCACCTCTGTACGGCCTATAATATTATTTATCTTAAGTCTTCCCTTTTTTAAAAAAAATATTTCCTTTCATTATTTTCATTATAAATTTGTTTAATTATTAATTTTTATATATACATATTTATTGCATCTTATTATATCTTATGAGTTAATAATAATAATAATAATAATAATAATTCTCTTATTTATAAGCCAACAAGAGAGGACCAACACAGCAGTGACTAATTGTACCTGATTCAATGCAAGTCGTGCTCTATATTGGGCCCATTTCAATTCAAGAAAGGACAAACTCTGCATTGTAATATTGTACTAAAAGAAACATTAATTGTACTGACAATTACTAGAACTACGTGTGCGCACTTTTAAAATTTTGATGATCTATTTGTTTAACAAGTGTATTTCAAGTCCTTCGGAATGACTCAGTTGATTTGGAGGGTGGTTATTCACACGGATGATTCAGAATCGATTCTCCCCTCAATGCCTTCGAGTTGAGCCTGTCGCATAGGGCTTGTCTATATCCCTGTGTGATTTGCAAGCTTTTACACAGTGCAGGGTTTACCCAGTACGCACAAATTACTCACTACAAAGTGCTCACCCGAAGGGCAGAAATTTTAGCAGAAATTGTAACGGCTGAAGGTTATCTCGAGATAAAAAAAAAAAGTGTATTTCAACCTTCACTTTTTCTCTCTCTCCATCTTTCTGCCCCTTTTTTCCTCTTGCACTTTGCTTTTTCCGCTCTCATTTTTTTCCCTCACTTTCTCATCATCTTCTTCAATGAGCGGTGAAAGCTATTGGACTTCGTAAGTCTTTTTTTGGTTTTAGATCCTATTTTGTTGATTGTATGTTCGATTGTTTTGATATTGCTTTTCATTTTGCTGTTTTGTGGGTATGTGGTTATAAGTATGGCATGTACATAATTCCTGTGTTAGTCCTATTCTCAATTTTGCAGTCTTGAATTTGATTATAAGAGGTAACCAGAAATTTCGATCACACACCAATGAAGACCTCAAAATTCAACTGGGTATAATGTAGATTACTTATTGTGAGAAATTAAAGATCTTCAGGTATAATTTAGGAGATGTTGTTGTGCTGAGTAATATTTAGGGATATGCTGTGAACTTTTTCCTTTCTTACAATAAGTATTTTATGTGTCATTTAGAGAAAAATATTTAATGTCAGATATCAATAGGATCTGTATTCTCGAATTTAGAAACCGGAGTTCAAATATATTATTGTGGTTTGAACTTAGAGTTATCATTTTCTGTTGATGTAGTTATGGGGAATTTAAGAGGTGTGTTTTCTGATAAAGTTCTATGATATTGCTTTACTTGATGTGAGATAAGAGGAAAAAGTTCACAGATATGTTGGAGGTTAGACGTCGCCCTTGACAGTACTAGGGTCCTTCAAAGAAGGGAAGAGTTCACCGGGGTGGAGGAAAGTGGTGAGTCCATTAAGGCTACCAATTTCTTTTCTTATGAAAAATACAGGGAGCACCTACTCAAATTTACTGATAATGAGTCTAAGGCATGATCAAATTTTGAAAAATGAAAATTTTGTCGTATTCTATGCGCTGCTCTATTTAAGGCTATCAAATTCTGTTCTTATGAAAACATACAGAGAGCATTTGCTCGAATTTACTGATCATTTGGAAAGATTTATTGCTCGTTTCACTGTAGGAATTATAGATGCTATGCTCTGAATGCCTATGGACAGTAAGTAGTATTTTAATATTTTCAATCTTTTGGCTTCTTGATTTCTTTTTCTAAGAACATAAATTGAACCCCATAAAGTTATATATTTATGTTGATTTGTACTATATTATCTCATCCATGAACTACAACATCGAAGTAGTTGTTGTGTATGTTGTCTGTATTATTTAATTGAAATTCAAAATTCGTTAAAGGACTAGATTTCAGGAATTCTCAATTGATTAGTGAAACAAAAAAAGCTTTCAAGGAAGGACAAACAATATATGAAGAGAATACATTTTCTTTTTGAATTAAATTTCTAAGTTAGCCTTACTTAGATGAGTAGCTTTGAAAATATATTCTCTTCCGCCAGCTGAAAGTGATTACAAACTACATGAGTTTTTCCCTAGCAATCAGTTACAACCTTGTGTTCTTGACTTTGGTGAATGACATTACATTGTGGAATGAAAATGCTGATACTTTACTATTTGAAAGTCATTTACATGCCCTTTCGGTGCTAAGCATCTAATTCCCTTTTGTAATCATCTTTAGTCATCACATAAGTTCACATTAGTCTTTACTAGACTCTATGTAGACATCCTACCACAATAGCTCATATGTGTTCATTAGTGAGTAACAATCCTTTCACTTTAGAAACACATAGCAAGTGAGTAAACCTTTCACTTTACATTACACTATAATCATGAGAACTACCTTTCAATCATATAGCAATCATACCATAACATACATACATACTTCATAGCTAATTCAAGTGTAGAGGGTTAAGGATGAGGAAACTAAGTCATCAACACCACAACAACACATTAGGTATAGCATCATTACAATCTAAGTAATTCACCTTTCATACTTGAGTTCAAAGAAGAACCAACCTTCATACCTTCTTGCCCTTCTTGGGACATCCATACTTCAATTACCAATTAAATCATAACCAATACATAATACAAGGTAATTCATGAAGTAATAACATAATCAACATCAATATAAGCAATTGACATATTCCTTTCATAGCCTTTAAGGCTTCATTCAAAGACTCAACCCTAATTTCATAGAAATTATACATAACCTAGGGTAGAATCATCATACAAACGTGAATTACATATCATCACATTCAATTCATAACCTTCAATCAATATCTAACACAAACTAGGGTTAGAATTAGGAAAAGAAGGAAAAACATGGGTCTCATGGAGAATTCTTCAAGAAACCACCAATACAACATAAATTCAATAATTGTTCATATAACATCAATCAAAGTCAGTTTATAACATCAATTTTACTTTTGAAAGAAGACCCACATTTTTGGATTGAAACCTAGAAATTGGAGATTTTGAAATTCGAAGGGGCCTCTTGGGGAAAGGAATCCAAGAGTGATAAGCAACCATACCTTATTGACGAATTAACCACGAAAATTCGAGTTGAAACCTTGGAGAGTTGGTCTTCTTCTTGAAGCTCCAATCCCTCTTCAATGGAGATCTTGAGAAGACAGAGAGAGAGTAGAGAGAAGAAGGAACTTTAGGTTTAGATCTTTGGGGTTTTGTGTTTGAGTGATAAAAATGAGGTAAATTGACTTAAAAATCATTATATACACGACCCCTAAAGTACCCTAAATATCCCTCACTTAGTAGGACTCTTTAATGAAGAAAAAATCGATTTCTGAATTTCTGCATTTTTGTCACGGAACAGGTCCGCGAAGCGGAGCTGTTCCCTGAAGATATTTGGAATTAAATTTCGAGATAGTAGAGTTCGTGACACGACTGCATCGCGAACTAACTTTTTGCTCCTTGGGGGGGGGCTAGTCCGCGACGCGGAGCTATTCCCTCCAAGTGCAATCTGCCAGCTGTCTTGGCAGCTTGCTTGGCCAAGGTTGGGGTCCTCCTCGGGGCCCCTTACGGTGGCCCCGGGGCGTCGTATTCGAACGTTTTGACCCTATAAACATATATTTATCTAACTTAAACCTTTTTACAAGATTATACCATCATACGACACACCCAAACCTACCCAAAACCTAAGGACACACTAGAACACATTCTTCTCTAGTTTCCAGACGTCGTGGTCGTTTCTTGACGTTTAGGCTTTTACTCTTCCAAACCAAGTCAATTGCATTAATTTAGGTTTAGAAACATCATTTTAACTATTTTTAAGTCATTATTCATAAGGTTAGGCTCTAACTTAAGTCATAGAATTTCCGGAGTGTTACAATATCCCCCCCTTAGGAGCATTCGTCCGCGAATGCCATTTGGACTTCTTTCTAGGGAGACAATGACTCAAACTAGCAGCACAACAACCAGTCACATCAACATCATATCATCATATCATATAGGAATTTAAACCACAACATCACTATGCTCAAAACTCTTTACTTCACATAAGTGTAGGAGGAACTACCTTCTCCATATTCAATGAGCATCAACATATATATATTAAGCAATCAACAAGACATTTCTTTAACAAGACAACATCAAGCATGCTCATTACAACTCTCATGAAGACAACATCACACAACATCTATGGGTGCAATTTCAACCATGAGAAACAAAATTCATGAAAACTCAAAATTCAACTTAAGCATGAATTTTCACAAAAATATGTACATACAAGGAAATCATGTCATAATCATCAACACACATGATTTTCAATTTATACCAAATTAAGAGAGACTACTAACCTCAACTTTGGCTAGGAGTAGGAGGAAAAAGATGAGGGTAGCGGGACTTCATGTCGGCCTCGGCCTCCCATGTTGCACCCTCAACTAGGTGGTTTCTCCATAGGACTTTTACGGAGACCACCTCTTTATTCCTCAACTTCTTAACTTGACAATCTAAGATTTCGATCGGAACCTCTTCATAAGAAAGGTTCTCATTCACCCCTAAACCTTCTAGAGGGAGAATGGACACCGGGTCACCTATACATTTCTTTAACATAGAAATATGGAACACCGGGTGAACCGGGGCCAATTCGATGGGCAATTTCAACTCATAAGCAACCTTTCCTACACGCTTCAAGATCTCATAAGGCCCAACATACCGGGGGCTAAGCTTCCCCTTCTTACCAAACCTCATCACCCCTTTCATGGGTGAGATCTTCAAGTAGACCCAATCACCTACTTCAAATTCAAGATCCCTCTTTCTATTATCTGTATAAG
The DNA here is from genome assembly GCF_019186545.1 of Solanum stenotomum. Taxonomy (NCBI): domain Eukaryota; kingdom Viridiplantae; phylum Streptophyta; class Magnoliopsida; order Solanales; family Solanaceae; genus Solanum; species Solanum stenotomum. Next base: position 45,383,910 of record NC_064291.1, read on the forward strand.
ACTTTTGCCGACTATGAGCCTTTTTCAACCTATCCCTTACAAGTCGAATTGTTTCCATAGCTTCATAGACTACCTCGGGACCAAGAAGAGCAAATTCACTTACTTCAAACCACCCAACCGGAGATCGACACCTTCTACCATAAAGTGCTTCAAAGGTGCCATAGCAATACTCGAGTGGTAGCTATTGTTGTAGGAAAATTCTATCAAAGGTAGGTGGTCATCCCAATTACCTTTGAAGTCAATGACACACTTCCTCAACATGTCCTCTAGGGTTTGGATGGTGCGTTCCGCTTGACCATCCGTTTGATGGTGAAATGCGGTACTAAGTTTCACTTGAGTACCAAGTCCACTTTGGAAAGACCTCCAAAAATGGAAAGTTAATTGGGCACCTCTATCCGATATAATCGACAACGGGGGCCACGCAATTTCACAATCTCCTCCACTTTGAAATTGTTGAGAAGAAGGAGCTTGTTTATTTATAATTAAAAGACATAAAAAAAACAACTGTGTAACTAAAATTAAGGAAATTATGATACATATCTTCCAACATTTTCAAAAAGGAAAACAATCCCCAAATCTCTCTCCACTTTCTTCTAAGCAGCAAAAATAGGGGCCTTCTTTATTCGAATATATATTTAAATAATTAAATATTAAGATATTCTTTGCATTATTATCTGATGTGTAAAATTTAAGGGAAGAAATTCGAATTATATTATTACAGGCCAAAATTTGATTTAAAAGCGGACGCACTTTGACTCCGAGCTTTAATGCTACTCATTATCTGTGAATCATAAATATCTAATTAATAATACATTTTCTTGTTTCCTTCTTCCTCAAATATTACGTGAGGTAAATCATTTTTAATTAAACACATTATTTATGTATTCCTTCCTGATAAGATTATGAAATGCATGAAACCACTTTGTCCATTATCGAAAATCGCTCTCGAAACTGTTACGTAATATATTAGAATTGTGAACAGGCATAATTAAATGTTTTCTCCTTAGCTTATATATAACTCGCGTACAGTGATAATCTACTAATCAATCAAATATTTACAAATATAGTGCACTGATCTGTACTTTTAGTGGCAACAAATATAGCTATAGATAGCTAAAAGTTATCAGTGGCAACATTAGCATTGTGACAAGTACTTTCATAACTAAATGTTATTTGTGATGAAGTCGCTACTAAATACACTTATTTGTGGCAACTAAAGGTAATGTAAATATGCCACCACAAAATAGATATTTGGTGGGGTCGCCACTATAGTATAACATTTGTGGCGAGTGATTCTACCTCCAGCAACAACTCTTGTCGCTGCAAAAGCCTAAGATTTAGTGGCAAATTAGTCGCCGCAAAACATTCTACATAATATTTGAATAAAAGAATCCAAAACAGTTTTAAGAAAGTAAATGGATCATATGACCTTATCTTCCACACAGTAAGAAATTCATACATATATAAATTGCGTAAAATGGTAAGACTATACCGGTTTAACGTACAAAAGAACATCATATAAGTGACCAACAACAATAGTAATGTTGACTTAGATAGAGAAGAACACACCGAGATTTACTTAAGCTCCCTTTGAGTTAGTTAGTTAACGATGAAAATCTCAAAGAAAATTTGTATGTAATAGTATTTCATTATTTACAAAGAAAGCAACAATTATAAAGCTGTATAAACTGCATAAAAATAGATATACTTCTTCACAACCATAAAAGTAAATATGGAGAAATTATAGAATAAATAATGTTCTTCTTGGTGACTCTTTAAGCACAAAATGGTAAAGTGTTTGATAGTATAAAACTAACTGGATTGTAAGAGCCAAAGAGGTGTGTTCATATATTATAGAGAAAAAAGAAAATGAAAAAATATATTCATCTTCTTTGTGATTTCCAGTAAATCTACCAATTCCTGTATATTTAAATTTTTATTAACAAATTTATATTTATAGAAGTGAAAAAACTAATTATAAGATTAATTTTTTAATTTCAAAAATATTACATGACTTTAAAAAATTAACCTACCCATTTTGTTACTGCTTCAAACCTCACTGAAATTAAAAAAAAAAAATCAATTCCTCTTATATTCAGGCATAAAATGTGTTTGGATCAGATCTTTATATAAAAGGGATTAAGGTTGTTTTTAGTTGGATTGGGTTTGTGTATGTAACACCCTGGAAAATTTTTGAGCTAAGACTCGAACCGTTCTTCTTAGTGAGTGAGATTTTACCAAGGAATTAAAATATTTCTTAAATGTTAAGGTCATTAGATGTAGCACCTTGAGTTCCAAAAAGAACTAAATTGGAAATAGCAAAATCTGAAATTTTACAAGTTATGAGTTTTGGGTCAATTTCAAACGACCATAACTCTCAGTACATGATGAGTTAGGTGTGCCATGAGATGGAAAATGAAAGGTCTTTGAATTATCTTTCCAACGCCACCTAGTTTGCTAAATTTCGAGCTCTGAGCAAAAAGTTATGACTGATTTACTAACGATGCCCAAACCTGACAGCAGCTCCAAGATGGCTCCGCGTTACGGACCTCACTGCCTGGTGAAAAATTATTCTGACTACCAGATCGTTTTATTTATTTCTTTAAGGGTATTTTGTCCTAGAAACCCTTAGGAGGTCATCTAAATTTTCCTAAACGTGTAGAAAAATCAGTTTTCATAAATCAAACCCTCTCATCCACTCCAAAGATTCTACGCTCAAGAAATTCAAGAAACGCTAAGGCAAGGGTTCTTCTTCCAAGATTCTTCTTCAAGTTGCTTCAAGAAGATGGTTCTTTCAGGTATGTAAGCTTTCATAGTGTTGGGTTTGTTTACCCTCACACCAATCATGTTTAATTCTACCATGTAATTCATTTTTTAGATTGAATTATTAAGTTCTTGAGAAGTTCTTGAGTTTTAGCCATTATTGAATGTTTTTGAGTTCTTGAGGTGTGGGTTTTGCAAACGAGTTGAGTTCCTTGATAGATTTTATATGGGTTTCATTGAAATCGTTCTGGGTTTGTGAATTTTTGTGAACTTGATCGATAAAACTACTTTGGGTACGAGTTGAGTCGAGTTTGGGAGAGGAAGAAAAGATCGGGAACAACAATCAAAATTGTATCAAAATTCCAAAAAATAAATAAATTGTTGTAAAACTAAAGTAAAACAAGACAAGAAATATAAAAGATGATAGCAATAGAAATAGTAAAACAAGAGATGAGAGCTTTTCTTATTATTCCAAGTCTTCAAGTGTATACAATATGAACCCTTGCCTCTATTTATAGTGTAACATAGAGGCATACAAAAGGTTAGTCATAAACATGACATTAACATGAATATAATGAAGGAGGTTATGAAAGTGAAAGGTTACAAGAATAATGGTGTTATAAAGTTGGAGGTTATGGAGGTTATGGTTATCTTCATAATGGAGGAAAGTAATGGAGATAATGGGTGAGAGTAACTTCTTGGTGTAGTGGACATCCACACTATAATATTTTATAACATAAATAGCATTATTATGTAAATAATGAAAGTATTGTTGAAGTACATAATATACACCTATACTATAGCCATTTATGAAACTTACTCTACAAATAATAATGTCAACCGTAGAGTCTACTGGACTCCTTTTTATCCGATGCATTATGTGATGGGCCTCTTTAGACAAAGCCACTAGAAAAGGAGTGGGCCTATAACTCCATATCAACTACAACAGGTTTATGAGCAAAGGAAGTGGGCCGGAAGCCCAAATTGATTTACAGACGCTGGCAAACATGAAAGGAATGAATGTCGGGGTGGGCTTAGAGGCCCAATCTCCCACTCTGTTTGAAAGAACCATAAAATACCAAAACTATCAACTTTTCACAAACAAAATAATTTTTTTTCGAAAAAGAACAATATTAATATAAGTATGTAATCAAACAATTAAACATCATGCCGATGACATCCCAATTAGATTTTGAACAATGCGATCTCTGACTCTGATGACGTTTACGGTTTGAAAACTCCCTCCCGTTTAGTATCCGAAGAAGAAGTTGTTACCGAAATATCTAATTAAATCAATACCTATCAACAATAAATTAAAAAATTATTTTTTCGATTCGAATTATTGATTTTGATTCTTTAGTTGTAGGATCAATTGCACTCATATTATATATTTTTACATATATATTCATACAATTTCTATTGTTGCATGATACTTATTGGTTAATAACTTAATATTGCATATTGCATTATTTGTGAAATCCATATTATCATTATATATGCCGATGAAAAATAATTGTGTCTAGTGTCATTATGCAAAGTAATTTGGTTGAGTGGTGTTGTGATGATAAGTGATTTCGGTGCGTGATTTTGTGTTGATGAAAAATGATTGGTTTGGCAAGGACAACAATATTTTTACAAGATTAGAAAAAAGAAAAAAATAACAATTAAAGATCTCGGTCTCCCAAATATGGTATAATATTGATTGAAAATTTAAACTTGTACATTTTAATTTAATAAAAATTAAAATTTGATTAAAAAAATTATAATAGATATATAAAATAGTTCTTTCTATAAAATATTTGAATATTAGAATTACATTAATAATTGTATTTTTTTGTAATTTAACTCTCAAAAGCATGTTTTTAAAAAAATCAGTCAAATGCAATTTGTGTATAAAAAGCACTTTTCAATTGAATTGGACAAACACAAATTGTTTTTTTTTTTCTAAAGTACTTCTCTAAAATGTCATTTTAAAGAAAACGCTTCTAAAAATAAATTGTTTTTAGTAGCAATGCCAAACAATCTATTAGTTACTTAATTTTATATTACTTTCACAATATGTATATTATTAAATCGCTAATAAATGAATGTGATTCCCCAACGGGAATGCTGGTTGACCCAAAGGACTAATGCAATTCAACAGTTAACTTAAAGGATGTGTTTGGTATGAAGGAAAATATTTTCCGAAAAATGTTTTCCAATTTTTTCATAAATAGCCTACTTTGAATTGCAAATAAATTTCAAAACATTTGCAATAGTTACTTAAGGACTCTTGAACTCTGTGCTCTGATACCAAGTTTGTCACTCCCCGAGCCTACACCCTGGGCAGGACTGGCACTCGAAAATCATTGTTAGCTCCAAGCGAACCCTTGGACTAACTTACTTACTCATTGGAAGACTTAACTCATCATAACTGTACTTTTAGAAGTAAACTGAAAACTCAAAGATAACTGAGAATGTATTAAGAAAACATTCACTGGACAAAGTGGCAACTCAAGTCTCAAAACATAAGCCAATAACAAGGTAAAGACAAATGAATTAACTAATTGTCTATCAATGAAACCTCTAAAACTAAGATGGATACCCTGATCATCCTAACAACTGAAAACTACTAAACCAATGTAAACAGGGACCATCCGAAAAGCAAGGAGGCTCACCACAAGACTCCGCATGCTCAACTGGATCAATGAAGCGCCACCTTCAAACGGAATCGATCAAAATTAGATGGTTTGGGAGGTGACTCGAAGACCCTTTCAGTTCTTGGCAATATTTCATTGATTTTTTTGGGGAGAGACCTAGCGTACAATTGCAGAGAACTTGTCGCTCCAACTTCACCTTCAGTGACTTAGGCGGAAACTCTGAGGGATCGAATTTCCGTACAACTGTGGAGTAAAGGGCGAAGCTATTTTTGGTACACTATTGTAGCACACATCACACGTGCTTAGGGCATCTCCCACCCAAACACCAAGTTTTACACCAAATTTGGTGTCAACACTATTTTAGTGTAAATCAACTCCAATCCACTGCACCAAAAAGGAATACGTTTCTCTCTCTTCATTATTATATTATTATTTCTTATTTCATTTATATTTTCTTATTTCATAATACAAATTATTTCTAAAACATTCACCATATATAGTTCATATTATTTTCTTTTATAGTCGTTTAATATAAAAATATTTTATACCATGATTTTTTAAATAATATAAACTGCCAGCAAATATTATACATTATACATGATAATGAATAATACAAATAAAAGTGAAATCATTAATGAAATACAATTAAATAAACATTACATAATTGAAAAAATTATTTTAAATTCTACATAAATATTCAACTTTCAAGATCACTATGGTGCTCCCATAAATGCATTACGTAGTTCAAAATGAGCTTCTTTGTCCTTTTTTTTTATATCGAGCTAGAAATTGTTGAAATCGATAATTTTCATCTATTGTCATTTCTACAGTCGGAGTTTGACCTTCCGACGCATCTTGAATTGGTGCATTAAGATCACGCTCATCCTCAATTATTATGTTGTGCATTATAATACATGAAGTTAATATATCATGTAGCACTTATTTTCTCCAAAAACGTGACGGCCTTGCGATAATTGCGAAACAAGATTGCAAAACTTCAAGTTCAACATCTTTTCGACATGATTCTTGTTTCATGGCAAAATATTTGTTCTTTTGAGAGCATGGCTCACGAATAGTTTGCACAATAGAGCATGCCACGTTGTTGTACTTTTTGAAATTACTATGTATTTTATATTTCAATTTTGATGTATGTCAATTACTACTTTGTTGAATGTTTATTATTTTCGGTTATTTTTAAGTACATTGTATTATTTGTTTAATAATTTATATGTTTGCATTTTTATTTTTTGTGAAGGTTAATTGTAGTTATATCCAATTATAATTTATAGTAGAATTAACATAAATTTAATTTTAAAAAAAGTCATATATAGAAAAATTAATTTATAAAAAAAGCTAAGTTTGATTTCTAAAATTAATATTGTAAAAATATTACATAAAAAATAATTAAATATACAGGAGATTTAATTAAAACATACAATTTATATAATGTTTAATTAAAAGTTTTGTATAATGAAATAATATTAAAATATTCAATAAAGTGAATTGGTGTGATGAATAGTATTACACCAAATTTGGTGGAACACTATTCACACACCAAAATGGTGTAAAATTTGGTGTTGGATTGGAGCTCCCAAACACCAAATAAGGATTTGATGTAAAATTTGGTGTTGGATTGGAGATGGTCTTAACAATGGTGTTACCGGGTGTTCCTCGAAGAACATGGTGTTGCCACGTGTTTCCATGTAGGGGAGAAAGTACCAATTTAGAGTACCATTAAGATTGCATTTGGTACAATTTGTTAGTGTTGTGTTCGTCCTGCTTATAAATATGAGAATGTCATATGTAGTAGATGAATTGTATCATTATTGTATCACTATTCACTATTGTAAACAACTGTTTTCATCAAATGTATAGAAACTGTATCACTACTATCTATATATACACTAGTAAAAGGTTCATGTGCTAGCATGGGTTCAATATCTTAATATTTTTTATTTTAATTTATATGATATAGATAGAATTTAGAAAGTTGATTAAATTTTGATATGATTTTTAGATAGTTAAGTTGTTAATTACTTTTTGTTTGCCCAAATTTATTGTGAAGAGATTCATTAAGATGTCCATAATTAATGTATTTTTCGTCATGGATCGTTGATTTTTCACTCAAAGTAGTTACAAGATATAAACAAATATTACCGACATTCAAAATAACAAAAGTCATAGCTAAAATGGATTCCATAAAGCAATAACTAAAGAATATGAATTTAAAACTAAAAGTCATCGCTAAAACGGATTCCATAATTTCGAAAAAAATTATACACTAATTAAATTAAAGTAGAATAAAAGAAGTAATTTTTTTTGAAATATTTTTTTGAAACACGCTGAAGCATGCACGTTTTCTTGAATTTAAAACTAAAACTCATAGCTAAAACGGATTCCATAATTTCGAAAAAATTATACACTAATTAAATTAAAGTAGAACAAAAGAAATAATTTTTTAAGTAAAAAAGTTGAAGAAGGCACGTCGACGAATGCGATAAAATTATACACTAACTAAATTAAAATAGAACAAAAAAAGTAATTTTTAAAGGTTTTTTTAAGAAATACGCTGAAGCAGGCATGTCAACGAAAACGCGGTTGTTTCAGCACAAACGGTCTCTTATATAATACTAGTTACAGTAGCCCGTGCTAGCACAAGCCCAACTTATGTTATTCCTTTATTTTAAATTATGTGATGTTAATAGAATTTTAACAGTCAAACAATTTTTTGTATGCCATTTAAATTTTAAGTTGTTAATTATTGTGATTTATAGTACTTAATGTAATTTTTAATAATATATGTTACTCTCTTTGTCCCAAATTTATTTGGCATTGATAGAATTTGGAAAGCCAAGCAAATTTTGTATATGTCTTTTAGATTTTGGAGTTATTTAATTATTATGAGTTATAGTACATTTTACATCATTTTCAAATAATATATGTTACTTTTTCTATCTCAAACTATATGACATGGGTAGAATTTTGTGAATCAATCAAATTTTTTATATGTCTATTTTGAAGTTGTTAATTATTGTGACTTGTAATACTTTTACATTATTTCAAATAATATATGTTATTTCTCTATTCTAATTTATGTGGCACTTAAAGATTCTGAGCTTCAACCAAAAATTTTAAATGTCTTTATAATATTTTAGATTTAGTTACCTCTTTTTAATTTTCGAAGATTCATTAATATGCTTTCTTCACAATTATCGGTAGAACTACCTTTCAATGTTGATGATTTAGCAACATATCCTTAAACGAACAGACGAATGAAAGCTTCCTCTTTTTGCTCATTATGTGTATTATTAAGTAAAAAGTACTCTAGTAGAATTCACTAATTGAGTGCTGAGAGAAATTAATGTGAGAAAAGTACTGAAAGAAAGATTTAATCCTTCTCTCTCAGTTCATTAATAGTTGTCTATTATATTATTTTGAAATGTCCAACAATACTGTCCACTTTATGAAATCAATGGATAATTTTACATTTAGTTCCTAATTCTCCTTATCATAATTATAGTCATTTTTCCACTACATTTTTTAAGACATTGTATTTCTTATATTTAAAGGGTGATATGGTAAAATTAGTCTTCTATTTATAATTTCGTAAGAAATGTACAAAATCAATAGTGGACAAATATTATTAAACGTGATAGATATTAGTCACCGAAGCAGCCACGTGGTAATGAGAAATCAAAAAGAATAACTTAAGTGGGTTCATGTTTTCAGAAAGTTGTATGAATTACTGTTGTATGAATTATTTGTATTTTTAGGGGACAAATTAGTCTAATAGATACAAAAAGATACATTGTTCTTTTAACTAACCAATTGAATGGCTTCTTTAATTTCATGTGAAATTACAAGAAAAGCCTCTTAGGACTTTTTTGTCAATTCCCATAAGAGTATATCATCATCATCATCATTTTATATATTATTTTTATATTATAAATAAGTGAGTTTCTTCGAACTATCAAGGGTAGTTCCGTAGTTTCACTCCTAAAATCTGTACGTGTCTTCTAACTAGAGAGCCACGTGGGCGGCAATTTTCATCTTTTCAACACTTCTTCTAAAATCTGTACGTATCTTCTCTGCTACAATTTTCCTTCTTGAACTCCTTCTTGGGTTGCCGTGTGTTTCAACGTCCATGGAAAAGGATGCAACTTGTGCATCTCAAATCTTGATGTCTGCTATTCTAAAGTGTTACCTTTATACTCCATGAAAAACACCTGCAGAAATATTATGAAATTTGCTTATGTTTCTTCTGTCGTGGTGGAATCTACGTGTTGCTGGTGAGTTTTTTCCCTGCTACATATTTGTCCTCTCCTATGGGGATCTCTTCCTTTCACATGTGTTTGTTATTCTAATTTTGTATATTTCGGGGCATTGTCCGGAAATTTGTTGAATGTGGATTCTGGACATTGTGTGGAAGAAATGAATTCCGCTACACACGTTTTCAATTTTGTAAACAAATAAATAAACCCAACACCTGAAACATGCTCATGTAAGCTCTCTGTAAAGTTTTTACAGATTTAGCCGACCACCGAAGCTCTAACTTGAGTAATTGTGATTGCTAACTGCTTCATGGTTCTATAGTATTACCGATTTCAGTAAAACTTCGGAAAGGTACGCATTTACTTGCCCTTACGCTACCCATTTCTCATGTTTACCTAGGTATAGATAGTGCAAGCTATACGATGGCCTTGATGTGTTTGATAATTGATATTTTATAAGTTGTGTATATACACATGTTTCAAAAATAAAATATAGGCATTTCATCTGCCAATATTTTCCATGCTCACTATGTGTTTGACAATTTGTTTGAAAGAAAGAATGAAGGAATAGCCATCACTGATTGAGTGCATTTAGTAATGGATTTCGCTTAGTGGAGTTAGATTTTTGCCTATGATTAGGTCGTAATTGGCCCTTAGCTTCTCTTTGTCGATTCTAGATAGAGCACAATCAACATCTCTACCTTAAGGCTTCTAACATGGTCGATTCTAGATAGAGCACCGTAACTTACAATCCTCTACTCTACAAAACAAAGAGTTGAAAATCTCTTCATAGGATATTGTAGTTGTACATCCATAGTACCATCGGGATAGTGAGAGTTCATAAGACCCCATTTTTCAATTAAGACAACATGAAAAACACCTATATTGTAATACATAAGAGCCTAAGAGGAAGGACGACTAAGCAACTATGCTACTATTGGCACCCCAAACTAAAAGGCATATCCTACTAATTTGATTCTAATATTATACAATTTCAATCTTTCATAATAGTTATAATAAGTTTCTGATTTTCTTAGGGGATTAGTTGGTAATATAACATAGCAGAGGCATTCTTGAAAAATAATATTTCTTTGTTCACCAATTCAAAGAAATGATATTAAAGCATAAAGTGTCAACTCAAATTAAAATCTGTCAATCTTTCTTTAATCATCCTCTTATATATTCACCTAGCGTTTGAGTCTGCTCAGAAACTTGTCGTTTTCATTTCACAAAAACAGTTGTATCAAGCTTTTTTTCTAATCAATGCCAAGGTTGTTTGTTGCTGATTTCTTCGTTATTGCTATGTATACTTTAGTTTTAATTCACTTCTACTTCCTCTTTGTCCGAGGAAATTTAGCTTTTACTTTATGCATACATGTCATGATGTCTTCCAGTTTGCAGTAATGATCGACCGAAGAAGAGTTCTCAGTTATCATTGTGAATGATAGTCAAATAGTTGATTCTTCTAACTAAGAGGCTCTGACTGCAGAAACACCCAATTAAACTTCATGATATTTTAAAATAGAAAGGCAAGTATCATCCAATATTAAGTTGTTGACGTCAAGTAGGAGATGACAACTTTATTGGTGTTGTTGTTATTCTTTATGCTCCAACCTACTTGGTGAGTTTGTTCACCTTCCTTCGTGTCCTAATCTGGAATACCAACAATTTCACTGTGCACGGCGTTGCTGCTTGTGAGAACGACAGAGGTATATCTTCATTTATTCCTTCTTGGATCTGCAAATTGTTCCCCTGCTTTGAAAAAAACGACGCCCTGTTATTTCTCTTGATTTGTTGTGCTTGTATATTTGTTGGGTTCGGCCGATGTGGCAAAGTATGCTTTTTCCTATAGTTTGTTGTCTTCGCCAATTTTCTGTCCAATTTTACCAATTTTGGTCGTTTGAGTGTCAAATAGATCTCCTACTGTGTCACTGTTTACATACCACTGCTAACTTTGAACACTTCTTAGCTATGTACTTCAATTCATCTTATTAAAAAAAAAAACTTTATTTTAATTCTTAACTTGAACTATCCAGCTTTTCCTTTGTGGGTTTTTATTTTTATTACAATTTAAGCTTACTTGCTGCTAGAAAATTCAAGATTTTATTTTTATTCTTGAAAGGCATATGTTATCAAATGGAAAGAAATTCTAAATTCCTTTTGTCCCCTTATATTTTCAATTCTAAAAGAAAAAGACTTACTGACCAATGTTTACTATTTTTCTTTGAAGATATGTTGTCTCATGACCTATGATGCCTCATGACCTATGTTGCTCGGACTCTTCAAAACGGATGTGTGTCGGATTCTCCAAAACAATGTATTTTTTGAGAATTCGACATTAAAAGTGAAGAGTCCGCACAACTTTACTCATAACCTGTCATTCTAGCCATCTATTACCTTATGTTGGTAGCTTAGCGCACAAATTTCTGTTCTTTATACCTCGACAATGACTGTCTGATCTCTCTTATTTCCAATCTACCAGTTTAATAATATCTACCGTCTAAAATAATCCACTGATTTACGCTACTTTACTTTGGAAGTACTGAAATTGGCACTATACTCCCAATCCTAGATTGTTTTGTTTTTACCCAATTGTGAGTATAATGTTGCTGACGACAAGCTTCAAAAAGTACCATCGAGTGAGTAGAGTTAAAGCAGCTCCATGGCTGAGAAACTATGTAAATTTTATGACCTTCGTGACAAAGAATGAGTGAACCTCCTATGAAATTGCAAAGTTCTGAGAATGATGCATCAATTACCACTCGGATTATATAGCTATTTACAACTGAAGGGGTTAAAAACTAATGTTACTACTGCCAAAGCCCTCTGCCTACTCAAAGTCATCCCTTACCTTAACTGCTGGTCACAAATCAGTTGCTTACCAAGAACTCCAGTTTAATTACTAAAATCGATAGGTAATTTCCCTACTCCATTTTAGGGGAGAAAAGAAAGAAACATAAAACAAACTCTTGCTCAATCATATGTGAAGAATTAACAACTGACATATTGGAAAGTGTACTAACTTTCCTTTTTCGGATTCATTTTTCAGAGCATTTTCAGTTATACATTCAAAAGCTATATGCACAAAAGGTGTTGTTGTTTAGCTCCTTATTCTAATTTGTTTAGTAGATAAAGATTATTGAAAAGTTCACAACAATGTGACTTTTCCCAATTCCCCTGCATGCTAATTCCATTACTACTGTGTTTGTTCTTATTTTTTTCACTTCTATATAAATGTTGTTGGTATGAAGTTTAATATTGTATCGTCTCAATGATTCTGTTATGTAACAACTGATATTCAAGAGAACATTTCTGTGCGTTTATTCAAAGTTTTTTCCTTTCTTTTGTTGCATTTCAGCATTGCAAATGGTAACAGACGCAACTAAGACATTCAATATCTTTGCATTTTACTTTGATAACATTTCTGTTGTAAAAGATTTGATGATCACAACACTAACTTTTGGTGGTGCATTATGATGGGTCTAACCGTTTCTTTTTTGTTGGTCATTTACTTACACTTATTGTAGCAGGTACATTATTGATTTATGGCTTCTCTATGATTCATAGTTTCTGACGGAATGTTTGTTGTTTCGACTTGATGGTGGTTTTCTATGTACATATGAAAACTTCTGAGTCATAAAGAGCAAATCAGCAACAAGAAGCCACAGCTCAGCTTCAGCAGCAAAACTCTTGTGATGTTCTCAATGGTTGGATCCGTGCTTAACCTGAGCAAACCTTACTACAGAATCCTTTGTGATCTCAATATGAACGACCTCTTGAATTATCAAAATATAATTGAGTTACTCATAATTTAATTACTAACAAATTCGTTTGTCATTTTTAAGTTCACCAAAATTCCTTTGTTTGAACTTTCTTATATATAAAAGGGTCTCAAATATAACATTATGAAGTCAAAGTCTTTCTAATCAATCAGAAAATGAACCGGTATGAAGATCTTGAATGCAAGAGTGAGTTTGCCTTCGTGGAAAAGAGCCTCTTCGTTGCAAGTGGATATTATCCAACCTGCGGTCAACTATGATATACTCAAATCTTTTCACCTCCCTCTTCGATCGATCCGGAAGACCCCATATCACTGGGACTGGGCTTGACATCAAAGACAGAGAAAAGCGTATAAGCGCAAAAAAGGAAAATTGCCTGGGAAAACAATCTCAAGGGAAGCTTCTCGCTAGTGTTTTACACCACCACTGAACATTGCGTTGCTATGGTCAATAAATAGCCTTAAAGTGGTTCCAAATGACCTTGAGGAGTCCCCGGCGCAGCACCTTTCTCGCTCGAAGGATATATGAAAAGAACGTCCCACTATAAATTCCTATCCCATTAATAAAGTACAGATCGACTAAATGAGAGTGGCTGACATGGTAAAAGAACAAATCAGCCACACCTAAGATCCGAAGGAATCGCTTGAGAACTAACTGCATACCTGAAGTTAGCTTGTGTGCGCATAGCGTTATCTTATCTTTGAATACTTTCTTTAGGTGGCTAGAAAGATGTTATTTGTGTGGTCCATTCTAGTGACAACATTTCTATTCTATTCTATTTATGTAGGAGCCGTTGTATTTGCTTTGTTTGCTGGATTGATACGCTTTCTTTTCTAAAAACCCTTCTCTCATAGGTCGTTACATGTCAGGCCATTTACAATCGTTTAAAGGGCCTTATATTGTAAAGTCTAAAGAAAGTCAAGATTGTTCTTGCGGAGAAAAGCCTACTTACTTGCTCTAATTTAAGAGCAAGTCGGTCTAGCGCCACGATGCAGTTATTAAACATAAGGGGGTGGCTAAATCACTTGTAACTCTTGAGTGGTATAAAAAACAATACAAGAATCTAAATCGCACCACGGAGGCCGTTGTGAAAACCCTATTCTATGTTAATTGGAAGACGTTAGACGTTGGTGAAAGTCTGCGATCAAGTAAATAGCTTTACGAACGAATGGATCGGATCGACTTGGAAAATGGAAAGATTTGTACAAGTTATACGTTTCTTCACCACTTTGTGGAAAATCGTTAGGTATGAATATGTTAGATACCCATCGATACACAGTTGAGGAGGCCGATCACGAACGCTACAGGTGTGGGAGCGATCCTGGTCAGGGAAGGCTAAGACGGAGCCTCACATATGGGTAGCAAGAGGGCGCTTATACCCCGACGTTGGGGCCTTATGGGAAGGGCCCAGCCCAAATAGGGACAACACACCCCATGCACCAACTACAAGAAAAGACTTCATGATAGTCAATATGGAGCCTCAGCACCCATCAATGCATGGTGTTCTTCGACTCATCGTTACTCTAGATGGTGAAGATGTTGTTGACTGTTCTCAAATTGAACTAAGACTGTCCAACTAGAATATAGCCGAAAGGAGCTCTTTTTGTATTGAAAGTGTTTTCAAATAGCAATCTATCGCGTCGGTAATAAGACTTAGAATAAACGAACGATTCAAGCTCCTTACAAAAGACAGTTCAGCTTATAGGAAGTTGATCCGGTGATACCTTAGTAGACTCCACCCCTAGAGTAACAACCTTGGATATGTATTGATAGGGGTCACTGGCTGTTGAAGCGCGCTCTATGAGATCTTCAGGCGTTTTTATACTCTCAAGATCTAAGCCAGCTTGTAAGGCTTCTTTTAGGAATGGTATTTTTTATAATGAAAGGCGGTCGCAGCAAGGTACATTTAAGTCATTAGTATGGAAAAGAAATAATGACATCGGACACCGTGCGGAGCACGGGCACTTTATCTAAGTATACAACCAGTCAACCATTATAGTAAGATGAAGCCAAATATATATTCCATTCATTCTTATCTAGGTCCAACTTGTTTATGGTGGTGGTTTTTTTTTTTTTGTTTTTTGTTTTTTTTTTATGTTTTTAATTTATTACAATATTTTTCTGTCCGTAATTATCTTTGTATGTTGCAGAAATACTATAATTTTGGAAAGATTATTTAAATGACATGGTATACCTTTAATCAAGTGTGCATTCTCATTAGTAATGTATACAGTATTATATTTTTGTGTGATTTAAGTTACTAAAGTGATGAGTTATTGTTGTGATTGATCTCTAATGGAGATATTTTACAGGAGAAGATAGAAATACTAAAATTTGAAAGAGGGAGAAAAAAGAAAAGAAAGGAAAAAAAAGGGGGTGGGGGGTGGGGAGGGGGGGGGGGTGAATTAGATAAAATAGTGTTTCCTTATTTTTGTACAATTGTTTGGGTCTGATGATGGTAAAAACAGTGAAATAATCATATAAATTTTTAAAAAATATTTTTTTGCCCAAAAAGTAAAAGTGAACTATTTATTACTTTTAAAGTATAGGGAAAATTTCTTATATAGCTAAGAGTTTGCATAATTACGTAGCATAGTTATAGTTCAGGAAGGTATTGTATATTATTTTTTTTATGGATTGAACTCTTAACTTAATTAATGAGGTAGTAATTTAGGTTATTAAAAAAGAAAACATTCTCACAAATTATAATTATTGTATTTTGTTAGAATTTCTTTACCAAATATGACTTCTGCCAAAGAAAGAAAGATAAATTTAACTTCATAAATAGTCATGTCAAAAATGACTTAATAAATATATATATATATATATATATTTGTTTACTATACATTATGATACACTCTAAAAGGTGAATATAAATTAAGTATACATAAAGTATACACTAACTATTTATCGAACCAATTTTTTTCAATTTATGAGGCTAATTAAAGAAGAAGTATAAGAACTAGTTAAAGGGGGATTGATTTTGAAGGAGGAGACGTAAGCAAAAATAATTTCAATGCAAGTAAAAAAAAATTCTTTCAATTCAATCCTGACCAATCAAAAGCATACTCTAAAAATCTCAAAATTTAGATTTGAAATCATATGGATATTTCAAATATATTGATATATTATTCGTCCAAAAAGATTCGTGTTTGCAGTACATTAAATTTTTGAATCAAACTTTAAAACTTTAATGGTTGATTGATCATGAAAGAAGAAGAAGGAAACCTGAAAACAATAAAGATAAAGGGTGTGTTTGGTATGAAGGAAAATGTTTTCCTGGAAAACAAGTTGATTTTTGACTTATTTTCTTATTTTTGGTTGGTGAGTAGAAAATATTTTTCGGAAAAGACTTTTAGTGTTTGATTTATTGAATGAATTTTTTTTTTGAGAAATATCTTTTATTTTTACTAGGGTAAAAAATAATTTTTGAAATTGAAAATATTTTTTAAAAACAAACTTAAATTTTTTTGGGGGTGGGGTGGGGGGTGG
>NC_064291.1:45401470-45428301 GCF_019186545.1 Solanum stenotomum
TTTTTTTGCGGGGGGTGGGGGGCTGGGTAGGAGGTGGGGGGGGGGGTCAAGGGTAGGGTGAAAAAAATGAAATTTTGAAATTGAAAGAGTTTTGGAAAATGTTTTTCTTAAGTTTTGAAGGAAAGTCATTTTCCTTAAATTTGAGAAAAATGAGTTGATTTGGAAAACATTTTCCAAAACATTTAACTCAACCAAATATGAGAAAATTGAAAAACATTTTCCGGAAAATATTTTCCTTCATACCAAACACACCCAAAAGCAAGAAGAAATGGTATGGTCAGTTCAACCAATTTTCTTGTAAATAAAATGGCCATTTTACCTAATTATCCCAAAATAATATAGAAAAATTACAGAAATCCCACATTTTAGTTTACTTATTACCATTATTCCCTATAAGTTTTACAAATCTCCAAAATTCCTCATTTTCGCGCATCAAATTAGTGTACCATGTATAAAATGTAATGTATCTTACTTAACGATTAATGTATCTCGCACATCAGATTAATGTATCAGCGCTTATATTATTGTATCCGTTTGAGGGATTTCTGTAATTATAAACTTTTAAGGAATAAATTGTAATTTTGTCTTAAAAGTATATGATTTCTGTAATTTGCCCAATAATATATCTGGGCTGAGGCACTTATTGATAGCTTGAGGCCCAACTTGCATGCCTTCCTTTTGAGTCAGCCTCTCTATTTGGGCCAAGGCACCATATAAAGTGAAGCCCATCAATAGTTAGGCCCATTTTTTCGATCAACCAAACAGAGAAAAAATGGGCCCAAATTGAAGAAAGTGGATCCAACTTTCGAACAAATAGATGAGTTGGGCCCAAATAGTGTACTTTTCTTAGATTTAAGCAAATTTGAATTTGATTTTTTGTGTTATTATTCCGTTTCATTTTTTATTTTATTTTTATATTTAACATAGATGAATCATCACAAGAATTTAAGTTAATTATTAAATTTCTTTGTTAATTTTGTTTAAACTGTTTGAATGAATATCATCAATGTCTTATCAAATTATTGTTTATTAAACTCAATTTAAAAGTTAAATAACTAAAATTTTTGAGAATAACTTGAATTCTTTATATCCTCTCATAGTTATTAAAAAACATTACGATGGTTTAAGCTTTTGTGTGAATAGCTTTAAGATCTCTTATACGAATTTAGAATTATTAAATAAAAACTAATTTAACTAAACCTTTAGAAATTAAACTAGTCGTTTAGTTCAATATCTTTACTCGAGTGAATATTATAAGTTGAGCTTATTAGAAATTAAGATTGTTCAAATTATTTCATTTTGAAATAAGAAGAATGGCTGGATGATAGTAGAACTCTACTTATTTAAAAGCAAGATTGTTCAAAATAATTTTAAGCGTAAATTCAAAATTAGCCAAAATATATTTTTTTGTTGGTAACTACATTCATGAATTTTTTAAGATATCTAATTCCTTCACTAATAAATTATTTGAGCTTTTATTTAACTCTGTTTTAAATAAAATGTTTTTTTAAATACCTTCAATACGGCTTTTCCCCTAAAATTAAGTGACGAACGGATAATAATTCCAAGTTGATCCGATTTGCAGCATACTAAAGATATGGATGGATTGACATTGTTTCAATTTTAAAAGATGAACGAAAAAAATTGAATATTTGACAACATTTTTCCAAAGTTTTGAACCCATTATTCTTAGGTGTAACTTGTAAGTAGTTAACCGTAGGCACTATCAATTTTGAGAAGAACAGGAAAAAATGTTCACCAGCTTAATGCCAAGGTCCCGTAGAGTAACATTTTATACAAAATTGGATAAACGGAAAAGGGTCTTGCCTCACTCTTAGAAAAATGTTACATTTATCTTTAGCTATTTTTATTTTTTTTTTGATATATTGCCCTTATCATCTAACTTTGGGTACATATTTATTTATACACAGTTAAATATTATGTCCCAACTTTTATTATCCCACATGACACATACAAAACACATACGTGTATATATTTTTATTACTATTAAAAATCTATTCTCTATTTAATATTTACCTAACCCAAGTATTAAAACCCGACCCACCAAATTGTGAAGTTCCATTAAACCTAACTTTTTGTCCCCTTCTCCCGCATCACTTTACACATCAAAGCATCGATACAAAATATATATTTTTTATAATATTTAACAAAAACTTATAACTTGTTTAAGTTACGCTAATTAACATTAAAATATTCTATGTTCAAATGCTCGTATTAACACTAAATTAGACAAAATATTTCCTTGAAGAATTGAGCTTTCTAACTCCAATAATAAGGTTGCAAGCTCAAAACAAAAAAGGAAAAAAAATAGAAAATTCTTAGGGAGGGAGTCAAAAATTAATAATTAATAATTAATTTTTAATTATTTTTTAAAAAATGTATTTGAAAATTAGAGAATAGCTTATAAAATTACAAGCATTTAACAGAAGTTTCAAATTTAGACAAAACAAAAACATATACTATATACCAACTTATTTCTGAACAAAAATAACATACACCAAAATATGTCTTGTGTAATATGCTTTTGCAAGTCTTTAATAAGTGAAAGTAATTAGCCTTTTTATGAAAGTTAAAACGAATCATGCCATTATGTACAACATGATAAATAATAGAAAGAAGTATGACTCTAATTTATATTTTGTATATAGTAAATATCAAGAAAACAATTTGATATGGTAAGCAAAAAGAAACTTCAAGCTAATTTGCATGTTTGATGAGACGCTTTACTTCCTCAAACAATGAGAACCAAAAGTCATTTAAAAATATCAATATAGATTGTACATTGCAATTATTAGATTTATCATCTTGATCATCATATATGTTTTTGCCTTCTTTAATTTCTTACATCTTGATAAAAATATAGGATCTTAAATGCATCATGAGACATCATATTTGTTTTTATCTTCTTTAATTTTTTACGTCTTTGGATCTTAAATGTATCATGATACATCATACTCAATTTTCTATGTAATAATCTTCAATTTAGATTGTAGAAAAGAAGATTACGTTGATTGCATATTCAAGCATTTAATTTTTATAAAAAAAATTGTTTAGGATATGTTATTACCATTATGAAATTATACAATTTTATAGAAAATTAATAAGTAAACTTCTCAAATCAATGTAATTAGTTATTTTGCCGCGTTAATTACTCGCATCACTTAACAAATTACACACTTAATGACAACACCCAGAATTGTATCTTTAATATAATTTTTCCACAATTTTGATTTAAAAAAATAGCAGTATTATGTAAATAATATACACCTATATTATAGCCTTTTATGGAACTTTCTTTACGAATAATGCCAACCGCCGAGTCTACTGGACTCTTTTTTATCCGATGCATTATGTGTTGGGCCTGAAAAGAGTGGGCCTATAATACCATATCAGATACAACAGGTTTATGAGCAAGGGAAGTGGGCCTGAAGCCCAAACTGATTTACAGAAGCTGACAGCTGGCGCCTGGCAAATCCCAAAAATGAATGGAATGTTGGGTGGGCCTGGAGGCCCAAGCTCCCACTCTCTTTGAATTCAACTTTGTATTTATTAGTTTATGAATTTGTATTCAAACTAGGCAGTAATGTTGCCGACATGAGCCCAACATTATGAAAGTCAAAATTATTATCTTTGACCACCTTGCTCTGATATGTAATTTCAGGTGCAAAAGTTTCGATGCATACAAGTTACTATCAAATCTATTACAGCGTGCTAGCTGTAGTGTACTTGCAAAAATTTCATAAATAGCTAAAATGAGAAACATAATAGGTCTCCTTAATTAGTGTTTGCCTATTTACATAGTATAACTATAGTTGAATGATTAGATGAGTTTTCGTTTGTATATTTCACTTTTTTTTTTACTGATTATACTAATCAAATCAATTATTGATTTGTTTTAATTGATGCAACAATTTCAGTTTAAAAAAAAAGGAAAATATCCCTTAAATCATGATATTATTAAATCTAATTAGAATTTCTTACCTAATATGACTTCTTCTACTTGACGAAAAGCGAAGACTCATTCTATTCATGATATTGAAAATTCTTTCGAATTAAGAAAAATAATTTCATTGATTTCTTTCTTTCTTATATAACTAAAGATAAACAATACATTGTATTCATTACGAAATTTCTATGTTTCTGACTACAATTGTATACATTTGTATTTGACATGTTTGTTAGTTAATTGGTGTTTTATTTCAGTTTCGAATGAGTTCAATATGATACGAAAATGGTCCGTATGTAAATGAATAGTTATTTGTACATAACAATTTTATATGTATATAAATGACTGATGTTTACATAAGTAATTTGTAGTTGAAGTATATACGTTGTATAATAAAAATAAAATATATATATATATATATATATATATATATATATATATATATGTGTGTGTGTGTGTGTGTGTGTGTGTGTGTGTGTGTGTGTGTGTGTTAAATGGTATATCATAAGGGAAATATTCAGAACATTCAAATACCCCTTTACTAATTTTCCTATACATTTCCATTAAATTTGTATCATGGAATGAAAGATAACCAGCTAACAAGACAAACAAAATCACCTCACATGATAAAATATCCGTCTTCTCGCTATCATATTCTCTTTTCTTTATGACCTTTGGTGCGACATATGCTGGAGTTCTACACGTCGTGTGGAGGAGGCCATCTTGTGTTTTCATATCGAAAAGAGCACTCAACCCAAGGTTTCAGGTTTCATCCATTAGTATATTTTCGATTTTCAGATCTCTATAATATACCCCTTGACTATGACAAAAATCAACAATCGCGATTAATTATTGAAAGTATTTTCGTGCTGCTGATTCCGTTTAGCAACCTTATTGAATAATTCACCACCTCTAACATATTTCATTGCAAAATAATGTTTTATTTTGCTAGCCGTTACTTCATAAAGTTCAACATTTGGATGCCTAATTAATCTCATAACAGAAATTTCAACAACATTTGGATTCCTTTTATAAAACTTTCTCTACAAATAATGCACACCACTTTTTATCTTCATTAGACAAAGCGACTAGAAAAAGAGTGGGCCTATAACTCCATATCAGCTACAACAGGTTTATGAGCAAAGAAAGTGGGCCGGAAGCCCAAACTGATTTACAGAAGCTGGCAACCATGAAAGGAATGAATGTCGGGGTGGGCTTAGAGACCATTTGCACTATATTTAATCCATTGCTTGTGTGAATTTCACTGAAATCATGTCTATCATCTAATTTACTAATGATTTACTAGTATTATCTATGTTTTTTTTTCTACATTTGAAGTTAGGTGTCATGAAATTTCTAGACTCAAATTTACTTGTTAGGAGAATTTGTAAAACATCAAATGTGACCAATCTTTCTTTCAAAGAAGAGCAGGACTCAATTACTAAATAGATTGTGTAGAGCAGTAACAAAAATATCATTACTTGGGTTGTTAAAGATATTTGCTATTTTCCTTTGTAGTAAAATTAAAAATAAGACTATAGCAAAAAAAAAAAAGAAAAAATGAAGGGAAAAAGGACAAATATACCCCCGAACTTTCGAAAATGGTATGTCAATACCCTTCGTCATACTTTTCGGACATCAAAGCCCTTGCCGTCCAATAATCGGTGCACATTTGCCCCTCCCACTAACGGAACACTCATTGTGTACACGTGGCGTAATCCTACATCATGACCCGGATTGACTAATTTTTTAACCCAAAATTTAAATATCCACCCAATGACCCGTTTAACCCACCTGATACACTCATTACTCACACTAATACTAACCTATCTAAAAATCTCTTTTTGTGAAACCCATCGCCGTCGTGAAGCCAAAGAAGGCACCGGCACCGGTTGGAAAGAAGGTTGCTGCCGCATAGCCGAAAGCAACAACCCCGACGAACAAGGTTGTAGTGAAGAAGGCCAAATCCGCAGCAGCAGCAACACCAGCAAAGAAAGCGACGAAGACGGTGACTGCTCCGGCTAAAGCAAAGTGGTGAAGAAATCTGCAGTTGCTAAAGTGGAGAAATCTCCGGCGAAGAAAGTTGGGAAGAAGCCGAAAACTATTAAGTCTCCGACAAAGAAAGCGAAGAAATTAATCTGAATTGGATGTTTGAATCTTTAAATTACTTTTACATTTCTCTAGTGATGATATCAAATCCATCATTTTTCTTCATGGGTTTTTCATTTTTCTTCTTCCCCTTCCCCTTCCGTTTGCAGATTTTACTCATTCTCCATAGACTCCATTGTTAGGGTTTGTTTGTTTTAGAAGTATGACTTGTGCTCTATCATTTTCATTGAACAGTTGCAGATTTGGATGAAGAAATGATGAATTAAGCCAAAATTTTAGGCGCTTTTTCTTTAGGAATTTAGAGAGTTTATTTGTGGGTAAATTGGGTCGGTTAAATGGGTTATGGACGGGTTTTAAATTTGGGTTAAAAAATTAGTCAATTCGGGTCGTGATGTAGGCTTACGCCATGTGTACACAATGAGTGTTCCGTTAGTGGGAGGGGCAAATGTGCACCAATTATTGGACGGCAAGGGCTTTGATGTCCGAAAAGTATGATGAAGGGTATTGACATACCATTTTCGAAAGTTCGGGGGTATATTTGTCCTTTGTCCCAAAAAAGAAAGCACACACAAATACATAACACACGGACAGAGGGAGAATTAAAAAAACTCACATTTTGCATAAGCTTTTGTTTTCTTCATACCCCATACGCACAACAACATTCAAACATTTTTTTTCCTTCCTACTACTACACCCAAACAATCACATACCCAGACACACAAGACAAAAAAAATGAAACACACTATTAGAAAAAGGGTTTAGTTCGAGGTTTGTCTTCGTAGTTCCTGACTGCGGTCTTCTCTTCTTGTGAA
This sequence comes from Solanum stenotomum, assembly GCF_019186545.1. Lineage (NCBI taxonomy): Eukaryota > Viridiplantae > Streptophyta > Magnoliopsida > Solanales > Solanaceae > Solanum > Solanum stenotomum. Next base: position 45,408,359 of record NC_064291.1, read on the forward strand.
TTTATTTTCACATTAGGGCCATTTTTGGTATTTCAATCAATTATTTAATTGAACTAAAAATTGATCAGCTTGGGGTAATAGGGGCATTTGTAGTGTTTCATTTAATTTATTTTCTTTAGATTTTTGTTGTCTTTCCAACAAGTGAGGGGTGCTACTCCTTTTCAATCGAGTAAGTTGCTCTAAGATTCCAAAAGTTCTTGCGCATTTTCTTTGTTCTTCTTCAGCTGAAAATGTTGTTTCTACATTATTAGGTGAATTTTTGATAAAGTACATACAAATTTGCTTAGATTTGACACCTTCTCCTTTTTTTAAAAAAAAAAAAAAAAATGCTTTCTGGGTTATTTCCACAAAAAAATTGGACAATTCTTCAAAAAATAAGAGACTCCATTGAGGAGCGTAGGCTAGTATGGGGTAGTTTTGCAAATTATTACTACTAATTATTAGTTCATTTTCTTTGCTTAGGGTTGTTTAAGGGTGTTTTTGTCGTTTGACATCATTTTAGAGCAATTTTTTTTATGGAGTTAATGTATAATAACTTTAAGGAATCACCTGTATTTTCATGATTTGCTTTTCAAAATTTTGTAAGAGGGTAAAATGGTGCTTTTAATTGTTTATGCTTATGTTATACTCATATTTCCAAGACAAATTATATCATGTAGACAGTAGACCCCATGCTTCGTCAAACTAAAACTTTTGCATATTCATCTGTCTTTTCAAGTTAATTTGAAATGAGTAATTTATCTTCTTTAAAATTCTCAATTAATCCAACATTATCGTAATAGTTTAATTTATCCCGCTAAGAGTAAAATTTGCATAAAAAATGGGAAATGTTTTGTTAAAAAGAACAAAAAAATGTTTGCTATTATTATGATGATAATAGTTGGCGGTGTGCCAAGTGTTTCTATTTGGTATAAGATAAAATACGTAGTTAATGTTTAAAATTTATTAGAATATTATATTTAGATATTTCAATTAAGCCTTGTTTCAATTAAACATTGAATGTCTTTAGTTTCATTTTGGGTGAAAGTTCCATCCAAGATTCTATTTTTGTATCGTACTAATTTTTTTCAAATTTATGGAAAAAGGATGTCTTTGTCGTGCTTCTATGTAAAAAAAAATTGGAAAGTAATTGCTGGGTTCCATTTTTGTGATGATTTTATTCTATTTTATATGGAAGTTTCAGATTCTATTTTTGTCCTTCTGCCAATATTACAAGAAAAGGAAATACTTCTATTTACGTGATACTTTTCATTTTATATTTACAGTTAAACATTTAAATTTAATTTACAAAATTATGTATAAAAAAATATTTTTTTAAAAAAAATGAAATTTATATATTTGTAAATTACATAAAAGTATTATAAGTTATAATAACTGACAATTCAAAATATATAAAAAAGTTATGAACAAAAATAGACTTATTTGAATTTAAAAATCTATAAAACGAAGAAAATAATAATTTATAAAGAATTGAGCATGAGCAGTTCTGGTTATTTTGTTGGGTAAGTATTATTAATTGCTTAAATGTCTTTGTGAAATTAGGTAAAGTGTATTATGTACAATTATTAGGATATGTTAAAATATTTTAATGGTGATTTATTGACATCAATGGAGAAAAAAGATTTATAGTATGTCAAGTGATGGATCAAGTGGTACAAAAATGTGACAGAAAATTATGAATAATGAAAACATAGAGAAGGATTGTGGTTTTTAGTTATTTAAGGAAGTGGTGGTAATAGTTAGGGTTGAAAATTGTGGTGATATCTCATTAGAGAGGAATGACAGAAAAAGAAGAAAAAAATGATTTTTTTTATTTAAAAAAAAGTGAAATTTAAAATCTGGTTTCACATTCTTTTTTCCTATTTTCTTGCGGAAAGTTAGTCTCTCTATATGTTGTTGAGATACATAGATCATGGATTAATAAATAGTTAAGGATGAAATTTTGACTTGTAATGTTACTTTTACTTTTTATTTCAGGTTTGACGATTCCAGTATCAGACGTTCACTTAAAGAGCAAATTCTTGACATTTTTGATCTTTCCACTGTCAACTTGCAGGTAACAAACAATCTCAATTGATAACATTAACATTTCCCATCTTTCGGTTAGTTATCTTTCTAATGTATACTAGACGTGGTTGCCCGTGTGCGCACAGGCCCTAGGTAATAACTATCACAAATATTGATAGTGATGACAATTGGGAAAAAGTTGGTAATAATTTCTTTTAGTAAGAAATTGACGATTTTTGCCGTTCTTCTTATTCTCGTATCCGAAACCGAAACAAGCTCTTCTTTAGTAGCCTCGCTTTGTTAGCTTCTTGTTAGCAATACTAGTTTGTAGTTTTTATTGACCTGGAACACGAAAAAAAAATAGTTTGTAGTCTTTATAGACCTGGAACATAGGAAAAACCTTATGTATAAGGTTCGAAATGGTGAATTAAGGTAGAGTAGACCGATGATCCTGTAGTCATTTGGCCGGCTATTGAAAGAAAAAACTTGCATCTACTTCCCCTATTATATAACCGGTCCCATCTCTCTCCAAACCTGGATAGGCTACTACACTTCTTTTCTCACTTTCAAAGGGTTCAGGTCCGATAGCCACGAAACGGAGAAGAGAAGGATAAGTTGCGCACTTTAGGCCTGTTCCAGGTCAGTCGCTCAAAGAAAGGAAAGTACGTCGTGTGGCTTGCATGAATCTTGTTCAAAGGGATTGGCAATGCTTTTGTAAGCATATTTATAGAAAAGAGAGAAGGTAAGGTCGCGACTGATTGGTTGGCATCTGAAGCTCTGAAGAAAAGGACAAATCAAAGAGAAGGGTGGTTCGTAGATCAGTATGAGTATGAACTTCAGCGTGAAGTGGTCAGATTCACTCCTTCTTCGAATTTCCTATTCTAAGTTCAGTGACTTGGCACAATCTAATTATTAATTAATAGAACCCAAAACAGGCTCAAGGCCATCTCTTCCTAATTATTAATTAATAGAACCCAGAACAGGCTCAAGGCCATCTCTTCCAACATTTTCTAACTTCTATCCCTTTGAATAACAAAGTTGCCCGCGTCTCGTAAGGCCAAGAGTTCTACCATTCATCTCTGTCAACTCGAAGTCTAAGGCAAGGAACTTTCAATTCCATTTTCTTTTCTTTTCATAGGATCTTTTATTGTGCTAGTACCGTACCATTGAAGAGGGAAATCCCGCCCCTCGATCATGCCTCGAAGAAGGTAATTCATCAGGAAATTCCCAACTCAGACAAACACAAAGACAAAGATGACAACCAGGTAACGACACGTTGCTAAGGATAGTGTCACGACCCGAGTCTACACCCTGGACGTGGCCGGCACTCAAGAACTATTGCTGGTCCCCAAGCGAACCCTCATCCTGACTGACTACAAGTGGAAGACTAACTTAAGCATGCAAAAGCTTAAAACCGAATAAAATTCAATAAACTCAACTTTTCAAAACTTTAACTCAAATGAATCAACTTAGAATAAAAATAATATATTCAACACTTGCCATAAAATAAGTAACTTAATTCTTTAAAACATTTAATAAAATAAATGAATAATACAGACTTCTCAACTATACTTACTATCTATGAAGCCTCTAATTGATAAAGATTGAAGTCGGGACAAGACATACGACATCCTGACTTAACTGAAAGGTAAATGAAATCCTCCGGAAGCAAGGAGGCTTTCCATAGCTAACTTGAACTCTCGGATGTATCAACGAAGCTCATGTTGATGATCCTGAATACATGTGTTTGTATCATGAGAAGATGCAGGCCAAATGGCTCAGTACGTGGAATGTACGAGCATGTAAGAGGAATTCTAAAGCATAACATAAGCTTGAAAAGAATCTGAAAGAAACTGAAGAACTTACCTGGCTCAACTCAACTCAACATAACTGAACTCATTTCACTATAAAGCAATTTAAAACATGTGCAATATAAAGAAAAGTTGTTTAAAAACATGATGCCAACTCTGTGTGTATGCAAAGATACATATAACTCTGAGATGTATGTAAAAATACCAATAATCTGATGTATATAAAAATACAAAATACTGCTGTGGGAGTTTCTCTAACCGACAACCATCACATAAGAGCTATTGTGATGATACTGATACATCGATCTTCCTCACGCTGCCAACGCATCCTATACCTTGCCACAGGTATAGGACTTGAACTACTAAGTGGATCCACTAGTCTATGCGAAAAGGATTCATTTAAAAAGTATGATCCTTTTCTACCCATGATGACTACATAGTTTATGGCGGCTCGGGGTTTTCTGAACCCTCCCCCATATCGGTGCTCAATACTACTCTCAAAATATACTAGCTCTTTATGTTTTAAAAACATACTCTTTCTGTGATTTGAGATAATTGCTCAAAAACTTAGCTCAAAGGCTATCTTGGAAATCAAGATTTCCTCTCTTGCTTTATTGTGAAAGCATTTACTCTTTAACTGAAAACTAGCCCAAAGGCTCTTTACTGAAAAACTAGCTCAAAGGCTCTTTGCTAAAAAACTAGCTCAAAGGCTCTTTTGAAAATCTCAGTTTTCCGTTCTTATTTAAATGTGAAAACATTGTAAACTCTTTTGGGAATACATAGTCCCCATATACTTTTGAAGAAATGAACTTCAACTTTTTACTCTTTACTCTTTGCTTAACTCAAAACTTAAGTCTTAAAACAAAGTTAAAACGTTTGTAAAAGACTTCTTAAAATATGATTCATGCCAAATTATGGACGTGAACGACTCGATGCAAGGTTTTCAATAACCATAGATAGTTCTCAATACTTGAAACTCAAGAACTTCACTAATACTACTCATTTCAAGAATGCTCGACTCAGAGGGTTCATGCGAAATTATGAGCATGAACTACTCAACTCAAGGACTCAAAGATACTTCTCGTTTCAAGACTGCTCGACTTATAGGGTTCATGCATAATTATGGACATGAATAACCCAACTCAAGGACTTCATGAGTAACATGTAATAGTCCCATGATTAGGAATGTAATCTCAAATGGGTTAGAAACTCAATACTTAAGACTTAGGACATGGAGATATTACTCCTCTCATAGATACTCAACTTATGGAGTTCATGCGGAATTTATGGGCATGAACGACTTGACTCGTAGGTCTACATAACATTATGGAACTCATGATATAACTCTTCTCATTCTCATACTTAGTTCCTCAAAACTTAGTTCAAATCAATAGTTGATCTCAAAGGATTCACAATTAAACTCAAAGACTTTCTTGAACTCTACTCTTAACTCTCTCTTGAATGTGAATTATGAATTCAAGAGTTATGGTTCATGATATGAAGGATCTCTTGATGACAAAGTAGACTTATGAGTACATTCTTCTCATCCTCACATTCACTTGCTCGAGTCTTGAAACAAGTTACTAGAAGTTGTAGAAGACTCCACAAAAGGACTTAAAGGGACTTTCTTAGAATGTTAGAAAGAACTCTCAAAACTTAACTCTTAGCTCTACCTTGAATTTGAATTATGAATTCAAGGTTCTGATTATGTTAGGAATGATTTTAGGTGTTTAGAAGTAGCTTAGAGTAGTTAGAATCGAAAAGGAGTGAAGGTGCACTTTAAACAAACTCAAACGAGGCAACCAACGACAAAATGGATGGGGTAGGCGACCCTGGCACTATGGGTGGCGCGGGGCACCAGCCCATAAACTTCAGAGGAGGGTTTGGGGCGCTCTGGCTGGCGCATCGCGCCAGGCCCCTACCCAGAAAATCCGACGAATTTTCCTTGCTCGTTTTCTCACCCTAACTCGCCTAGAATCGAACAGTTTCTTCCCCAATCACTTGGATTCAATTACTTAACATAAGTACACTCTAATATACTAAAAAAAACACTCAAATTACTAAATTTGATCTCAAGAAATCATCAAAACCCCAACACAACAAGATTTAGAATGAACTTCAAGAATATTTATCAAGAACTCATCAAGAACTCTAATCTTTCAACTTCGAGAATGAAATTTCGCTGAATGATTGGCGTGTGGGTGAACTAACCCAACACTATGGAAGCTTACATACCTCTTAGGGATTAAACCCATGGCGAAAATTCACAACATGATGCAAGAATCTCGACGAACGCTTGATCCTCTCCTCTTTTCTCCTCTTTTCTCTTCTTTTCTCTTCTTCAACTCTTAACTAAAACCCTAGGCGTATTTTAGGATTATAAAACTGAACCTAATAGGATTATACCCTTAAAACCTTACTAAAAACGAATTAAACTTGATTGGGTAAGGAAAAGACCAAAATACCCCTCTAAAATGCGGCTTTGACTTTCCTTATCTAGACAACCCAACTTCGAATAGACATATCTCCCTCATATGAACTCGAAACTGAGAAAAATTGGTGGCGTTGGAAAGATAATTCAAATATCTTTCCTACGGTATCTGATATCGCACCTAAGTCATCTTGATCTAGATGTTATGGTCGTTTGAAGTCGATCCAAAACTCATACTTAGCCTAACTTGCAAAATTTCAGATTTTGCTATTTCCAATTTAGTTCTTTTTCGAACTCAAGGTGATACATCTAGTGAAATTAACAGTTAAAAAATTTTAATTCCTCAGTAAAATCCTACTCACAACGAATGATGGTTCAATGCTTAGCTAAAAAATTTTCTGGGGTGTTACAGATAGGCTCCTTCTTTGATTATAGAATAGATGAACGTGACACATACCATTATCAGACTAAAAAAGAGAATGAATTGAGAGGAATTCTCACTTTATGGAATTGTTTTGCCTCCCGAAGAGTAGTGACTCTATTGTTTTGCACGCCTACATAGAGAGACTCCAAAAGTACCGACATTCAATCGAATGAAATAGATCGTTTTCTTTCTTTTTCTCAATATGATTCTTCAAAGATGCTAAAATTGACTATCTCATGGAAGGGAGTGGGATGTGAGAGAAAGTCTTATGATCCAACTATCTCTTGTACCCCTTAATTGGTGCTGAGGAGTCTTCATCTTGACATCCATCGCCACTTCCCATACTGGTAAGAAAAAGGTTGGTAGGATCTCTGCCCCCACACCAACCGTTATTGCGGGGACATTTTGTTGGGCTTGGTTCACACTCGATTCTGAGCGAGAAGTTCCCCAATCTACAAGGACTTCCGTCCACGGAGGCAATTGCGATTGGCCTCCCAAAAGAATGTTTTCATCCACCGGGGAAGCATAGGCCCCCACAAGTTTGAAATTCGCCGTTGGGGAATTCACACGAAAGGGAACGAGGAATTCTCAACGAAAAAGTGCTCTCTAAACCGAACGTGAAAGTAGTTTTCCATCAAACGACTTTTTTTGCAACTCTACTCTTGACTTGGATTATATATCCAAAAAGGTCCGTCACCGCGTGAACATAACATTATATTAAGTTACGAATGCAACTCCTGAAGGATCAACCACTGTTCTAAATATAGTAAGGCAAAGAACTGTTGTTCAGTGGGGCGCCAGAGAAAAGCTGAATAATAACTAATTAACTGAAACCTTTACATGAGCTGCGGTCAGCCTGGGAGAGGAATTACAACATAATTTGACCCTTCAGCCATCCATTGTATTTTTTTTATATAGATTTAGTCAATCACCCCATATATATATGAGCAAATTTTAGGTATAACAAAGACAAAAATTATATTTGTATGTTATAACTATAGTTTGTATAATTGCACTCCATAACAAATTTAATGTTTGCTATGGAGTTGTTAATTTGTATATTTCGGGATTCCTTCCCTTTTATATAAAATTTAATTTAAAAAAAATAAAAATAAAAAGGTGATAATTTCTATTACCAAAAAAAAAAATAAAAAAAATCTCTAAACTACGCACATAATATTGTAATAGGATTCCTTTCCTTCTAAGTCTTCTTCATTAGTGGTACACAAGGAGTTTTCTTTTATACAAAAAAAAAAATACTTATACAAATTAAGCTATATACAAATTCTTATACCTTTAATTTGTATACAATTTTTTAAAAACAAAATATAAATTAAATTTTGTATTAGTTGTAAATGGTTTATGTATATGTTTTCTGTTTGGCTTGTCAATTGTGTATGTATATATAGTGTGTGTGGGCGGGGGGGGGGGGGATTTGTATGTAAATACAATTTTTTTTGTATATGTATATGTTCTTTATGTTAGACTTGTCAATTGTATATGCATACACATATATATATATGTGTGTGTGTGTGGAATCTGTATATAAATAAAATTTTGTATTAGCTATAAGTAATATATGTATATGTTCTTTGTATTAGGCTTGCCGATTGTATATGTATAGATATGTATAAGTGAAATCTCTCTCTCTCTCTCTATATATATATATAATTAAAAATTTGTATTAGTGGAACTATATATTATAATTTTAAAAAATTGTATATAATTAAAAATATGTATTAGTGGAAACTATATATAATTTTTTTTAAAAAATTCTGATTTGGGGAGAAATTTTAGGAGAAATTGAAAAAAAAACTGGGAGAGTAAAGATAGCTAATGGATTTGTATAAAAATAGATCTTCCGTTTTTTAAAATGAGTGGGCCCCAACCGATTAAAAAAAACTGATTTGGGGAGATATTTTAGGAGAAATTGAAAGAAAATGGGAGAGAAAAGATAGGGATTGGATTAGTATAAAATTAAGTGAAAATTTCATATATGACATAAAGTAGACTAATATTTTCAAGTTATAGCAGTAGAATCAAACTTTCAAGTTGTAACATTAAAAATTTCAGGTTGTAACAGATTATTTAAAAAAAAAAATTATTTTTAATAATTAAAAACGTTTGATTTGAAAAGAATAAAAGGATAATTTTTTTTAAAAAATAAAACATTTCTGAAGGAAAAAATGAAAAAAAAACGAAAATAGGGGTGTCAATTAAATTTGAATTAATTTATGATAATTATTAATTAGCATGAATTAAGGAATTTCAAACTAATTAAGAATATTCAGTTTCCTTAATTCACTCTAATTTGTTAAAATTAATTCAAAAATATGATTTTATCCATTTTTCTTTCACGTTTCTCTCTCTTCGATTTTCTTCCAGAAATTTTGTCACTGGCGACAAATTGAAGTTTTTTTTTTCTTTGAAAAATCCTGATTTTTTTTCTGATGGACAACTACATATCAATATTAATTAAACATGGCGGAAGATGGGATCCTTCAGGTAAGTATTTTTTATTGTTTATTATTTGTATTTGGATTTCAGTGCAATGAAAAAAAATGAAACTGTAAATAACATTTTGTGATTTTGTTTTTGTAAATCGTCATTATATTGAATGTGATATGTTTTTTTGTATAAACAATACGTTTTGTTCATAATACTTATTAGTTGTTGTGAAACTGTAATATTAGTGATTTTCTTGATAAGTTTCTGTTTTTTGGTAGGGGTTTAATGCCACCATATTTTTTATACTGGAAAAACAATGATTTCATGAGAAGTTGCCGCAATATATGAAAGATTTGAGTATAAATGTATAACATATAAATATTTTTATCGTTGTATATTGGGTACGTATTTTAAAATTATAATATTAATTACTATTTTTTTTCCTGAAAAAATAAATTAAAATGTATAGTTTTGAATTAATTGTAGTATAAGTGTAATGAATTTGGTATGAAAGTGTATTCACTAATGTGAAAAAAAAGTTATTTAGAATTTTGAAGAATTGTATGACAGTTGTTTTAAGTTGATATGAAAGTGTGTTAACTAGTTAGTAAAAAAAGTTATTTAGAATTTTGAATGAGTGTATGAAAAATGTTTTAAGTTAGTATGAAATGAAAAATGTTATTGTTTATATAAGTTTTGTCAATTATGTATAAATTTGTGTGAAAGGAATGAATTATTTGGTATGAGAAATATATAAATTTGGTATAAATGATGATTGTACGTATGAAATTTGTATTAAGTGGGTATGAAATCTGAAATTTTATTTTTTAATGAAATCTGTTTGTAGTTTACTGTCTGAATGATTTTTGTATGAAAAAATAATGACAAGTGTGTATAATTTTGTTTTTTTTTGGTATTATGTAAGACTAATTGTTATTTTTTTAATGAAACAGGGAAATATGTTGATTTTCAGATGGAGGGGATTATATATGAGTATTCTAGTCTTTATAGTGGTCTAGTAAGTGCGATAACATCGCAGCTAATGATAGATGCTAATATTCACAATATAGAGATAAAATATATGGTTAGTGGTAGATGTTCCCCTGTTAGTATCCACAATGATGTAGGTGTGGGGGTTTTTTTTAGATCAAAAGAAAGTTAATATAGATTTCTTCACGAAATATCCATTGTGCATAACTTTGAAGAATATAGCAATAGATAATGAGGATTCTGTAGTTGTTGTGGATATGAGACATTCTGATGTTAGTAGAACACTAACTAACTTTGATTTATACTCCAACAACTTTATTCGCTTGATAGGAGTGAATTTAGATGGAGTTGTCGATGAAAATACTGATGAAGGAAATGGAGTAATCAGTGACCGTTCTAATTTATTTATAGTTGAAAATCAAATTTACAATGATAAAGAAACACTTACGGAGGTGATGCGACACTATAGAGTTGTGAAAAAATTCAGATTTCTTGTATCTTGTTCTAGTTCATCTTGGTAAGGATTTAATTGATTGTTTGAATGTGTATTTATTTTGAGTGTATTTGGTATATCAGTTTTTGATGATTTTTTTTGTTTTTTAAACAGTTATTATATGAAGTGTCCTACTGATAATTGTTCCTGGATGATGAACTCATCATGTTTGAATCAATCAAAGCTATTTAAAATCAGAAAGTACTGTGCGGAACATATTTTTTCCGTTAGAGATAGAGTGTATGCAAGGCGTCAGGGAATAAATGACGTTGTAGCTGTTTTAATAATGGATAAATTTATTGATCCATCGACTGTATACACTCCAAAAGATATAGCGAAAGACGTGTTGAAAGTGCAAGGTGTTGCGCTGACATACATACATGCCTGGAGAGTTAAAGAAAAGGCGATAAAATTGGTGCGTGGAGATCCAACCGAGTCATATGCCAAACTTCCAGTTTTCTTTTAGAACTAAATTTTGTATTTTATATTATGGACTGAAATGGTGTGAATTTTAACAATGCAACAATATGGCATGCAGTTTGTTTACAGATTGAATTCCCAATATCCATTTGGTTTCCTTTCTGTATCCAATTGCTATCCATTCTGTGTCTAATTTGAATATAATTGGTGTCCAGTTTGCATCTAGCTAGTATATTTGTTGTGTTGTAATGCTCAGATATCTAATTGTAAAAACTGAAAAACTTTTAGGTTATCTATACATATTGAAGTAGACATATCCTGGTTCGATTTTAAAATTAGAAAGGACGGAATGATATAAATTCTTGTATGCATTTGTTGCATTAGAAGCATGTATTAGAGGTTGGTAGTATTGTAGGCCAATTGTAGTTGTTGATGGGGAAACTTTAAGAGACTCATATGGTGGTACAATGTTGATTGCAAGCACTATGGATTCAGGAGGTATTTTTTGAATCTTTTACATTTATAATCAATAATAAATATGATATAAGCTGTGTTTTCAATTTGTATGATATATTTTTTTTAATTAATGCATCAAGTCACATACTTCCACTTGCTTATGCCATAGTGGATTCTTAGAATGATGCATCGTGGACCTGATTCTTTGAACAATTTAGGGAAGCATATGGAGAAAGGGAAAACATGTGATTTATGTCAGATAGAAACGAGAGCATATGGAAAGGAACTGCCAGAGTATATCCTGGATTGGAACATTTTGCTTGCATGTGGCACTTATGCTGTAATGTTTTGAAGAACTTCCATAGGAATACTGAAGATTTGAAGAAGCTATTTTTTACAATGGCAAAGGCTTATACAATATAATAATTTGAGGCGATTATGCAAAGAATAGATCAGATAGATCCAAGAATAAGAGATTATTTATATGATATCGGATATAGCAAGTGGTCAAGGGCTTATTCAAAATGTAAGCGAACATGGGCCATGACTTCAAACATAGCCGAATCTTTGAATAATGTTAACAAGATAGCAAGGAGGTTGCCCGTGATTTCACTTCTTGAATTTATGAGGGTAACAGTTCAAAGATGGATTCATAGGCACAACGAGGAGGTTGCAAAAACTAGATCAGAGCTTACAAAAAAATATGATCTTATGCTCCAGAAAAGTATTGCTTTGTCTAGCAGTATGAGGGTATGATTTTTTCTTTATTCATTATTATTTAAATGTATTTATGTTTGCAATTAGTATGATTATTGAACTAATTTAGTATAAATTGCCAACTAGAATAAACAGTACATTAATTTGATATCCATTCTGAATTTTTAATTCAAACCTTTTTTAGTGGCTTGTTTTTTTGTAGGGAAAATACATAAAACCCCCCTAAACTTGGCACAAAAACTTACTTTAGTACTTCAACTACACGGGTGTTTATATACCTCCCTAATCTCATTTAAAGTGAACAAATACCACCCTAAGAATACATAACCAGTCTCACAATGGCAAGTATATTACACACGCGCCAAGTCATTGCCATATCAACGCCACATCATTGCCACGTCAGAACCGTGTTGGAAATCAATTTTAAAAATTTATTTTTTTCCTTCCCCTCTTCTTCTCTCTCCCATGTCAGAAATCAATTTTTAAAATTTAATTTTTTTTTCTTCTCTCTCTAATAGATGCACTACCTTCCACCTCCATTAGTGTTTTCTCAGTTCTTGCTTGATTATCATTAATTTTCACTAATGACTTCTCTATTTTCAACCTCAATATCTTCTAACAATTTCACCAATTTCTTTTGAGAAAATTCTCATACATTTTCTATCAATATCTATTGATGTGAGATTGCAACAAATATGGACCTACATTGAATTTTTTACTGATTTATTGCTCTCTTTGGTATTTGAGGACAAATAAATCAACAGAAAATATGGATGAATTCTACCCTATAGTAAAAAACAAAAAATCCTTTCCAATATTCCATCTTCAAAAACCCTTATTTTTTCATGACATACAACAATCATAATTTTTGAAATCATAAAAATGTGTTAATGAAATTTTCTTTTGTTTGGCAGAAATCTCAAGTTTGATCGGAACGAAGTTTAATGATTTTTCTCTCTTTAGTAGATTTGAAAAAAAAAAAGAGATGAAGATTAAGATGCAGGTGAGGTAGGGTACAATAGGGGTGTTCGAAGAAGGAAAAAGGGGGTGAGATAAGGGGTTCAAAATCAGTGAAAAGGGCTGGGGGGTTTTGCAAAAGAAGAAAAAGGGAATTAGGGGTGGGTGGGTTTGGAGAAGATGAAAGTAGGGGTGGCTGGGTGGGTGATTTTCCTTTTCTTTTTCAATTATATAATACATATATTAGTGGGACCAATTTTTTAATCAAAAAGAAAGACGCGCTTGACTGTTTTCTTTATGCCACGTCAGCATTAAGGGGGATATTTATTCACTTTAAATGAGATTAGGGGGGTATATAAACACCCGTATAGTTGAAGTACTAAAATAAGTTTTCGTGCCAAGTTCAGGGTTTTTTTTCCCCCTTTTTTGTAACAACATTTTAATGACCAATATTTTTGTGTGTTAGGTAATACCATCAACAGTTGATATGCATGCTGTTGTTGATGGACCAAAGCGGTACATAGTAAACTTAAACACTAAGATGTGTAGTTGCGGAAGATTTCAAAATGATGAGATACCATGCGGGCATGGAATGACAATTTTTAGATACAGAAGACTACATGAAACAGATTACTGCTCTCCTTTTTATAGCCTGAAGAATTTTCAAGATACATATGCCATCCTTGTTGAACCTCTCCCATGCGAGAGTACATGGAATATACCAAGTTATGTTTCAGAGCCTAAATTGATGCCGCCTGATCCAAAGAGAACGGTAGGAAGACTGCAACTTGAACGCTGAAAGGAGTTTTCTGATGTAAAATTCAAAAGGTCTAAAGTTACTTGCAGTAGATGTCGTCAAGTTGACCACAACAGGACGACATGTTCAAATTATCATGTGCAAAAAAAATAATAATTTATTTATTTAGACTATATAAAATTTTAATTTTATTTTGTCTTTTAGACTCATGTTTTGTTTTGATATGAAACATAATTGGTGTGAAATGCATTATAACTAAGTGTTTAATATACTGTTCATTTTTAATACGCGATGCATTCATTAATCATACAAATTGCATACTATTGGAAATAAAATTTATTTCAGTTTAATATATAAGATAATGTTAATATTAGTGATAATTATACAAGGTAATTATGGAATGCATTTGGTATCCTGAGTATTTAATGTAAGTTATCATGAATATTAATTTGGTTTTCAACTGGTGTCCTACTATAGATGAAATTAAAACAATCTTTATATCAACCTTATTTAGGTGTCATTCAAATACTAACTTCAGTTTATATCACACATATATATACCAACGAAAAATCAATTTCATATAAACATTCATCAATTTCGTATAAACATTCATACCATTTGTGTACCAATATTTTATCACAATTAATACAATATCCAACAATCAAACATTAAAGTCAGAGGCATACATGTATTAATCAGATTTCATACACGTTTCATCCAAAAATATGTTAGAATATAAAGTAAGCATAATGTGATATTTTTAGAAAAAAATCGCTAGTTTGACAATTAATCCAATTTCATACACGTTTGACAATTAATAGACAAATCGCTATTTTCATACAAATGTAATAATTCATATCATATACACAGTTAATAGACAGTCACACCATTGTTAAAACACAATTCATACCATTATATCATAATTCATACAATACCTAACATTCAAACATTAAAATTCAGAGTCATACACACATTAATTATATTTTATACACGTTTCATCCAATGAGTGTCCAGTTTGGATACTATTTATAAGACAAAGTTGGTTCATGATCTCTAAATTGGTATTATTTTTGAATCTAGTTAGTAATACACATTAATATCATTAAGTCTAAATGTTGAATCAAATTGGTATGCAATTTGTATATAACTGGCATCCCAAAAAATGGTATATTTAATGTGTAATATATCTCCCAAATAGTGAATCCAACTGGTATGAAGTTTGTATATAACTGGTATGAAGTCTGTATATAACTGGCATCCCGAAAAATGGTAATTCATTTATAGATGATATCTGACTAGAATAAAACATATGATATTATATATCATCAAATATTTTAACACAAAAAAATTGTCCAAAAGTTGAAATAAAATAAAATGTTGTTTTAAAAAAGTAGAAGGTGCAATAGACTATATCTAATTTCTTGTCTGTGATCTTGGTGTAGGATAATTGGTGGTATCCAGAACGTGTTTTTTTGCTATGCGAGGTCCACCAAATTTGCTAGCAACCGTACCAGTAACTTCACTCTCACCGATCGCGCCATCCTCATTCTTTGTTATTCCATAATGCCATAGGATTGTGGCATATCTTTTACGATGGTACTTTGCATCGATATCAATAGAATGGATATAAAAAACATCGTTACTGATGTATTCAACTAATAAACATGTGTACAAACCACAATCACTGAACAAATGAAAAAAATAAGAAAGAAAAAATATTTTAAGAAATAAATTAAGTTAACTTTTCTAATGAAATCAGTAAAGCATAGAAATACGTACTTTGAACTATCTTCTTGTTGAGGAGCGTGCATCATATGCTTGATATCAAGTGGGTCGGATTGAGACTTGTGTACATATTTAGGGAGTTTATTGGCATACAGATCAAGCCTTTTACCATAAAATCTCGTGCTCGTAAAAAATAGTGGTATAGTTGTTGCAAGTTTATCAACTGCTTCATTGACTTTCTTGGTGTGAACAGATCCTCCCTTCATCGAATTGTATTAATGTAGACATCTAAGCTTGATTCTGAAGACAACAAAAAATCAGTGAAATTTCTCACTAATATTGACAGGAATAATGACATCGTCAACACTGTCCCAAGGAATGTTGGCAAGCAGTTTGATGCTTCTAATGCACTGTCCAACATCGTGGTCGGGAGAAATGGATCTTATGTCACAATTTGACTCTCTCTATTATTTTTCAATGTTATCAACCCACGTCATAAACCAACAGTCAACCGTACTGTATGATAGTGGTATTGGAGAGTACTTTGCCTTCTTTCGCAAATAATACATAATGGTATTAACATGTTAACATTTAAAAAGCCATTAAAAATGTTTCAAATATATACAAAATGCATATAAATTTCATTCTACCATCATGTTTAGTGCATTGTTCATGAAAGTATATTTTTATTCAAAATTCATTCAAAAATCATACCAATTGCATACATGAACACTGTATACCAAGTTTATTCAGAAATCATTCAATATGCATACATCATGGATATGCATATTTTAAAGTATAATTTAAACAAAAACTGCAAATATAATTACAAAAATCTGGACTATGAGTTTTAAATTAACTATTTAAAAAGTTGATATATAAGATTTACCCCGTCTTCCCAAGACTTGCCAGGTTTAACCAATATATTGAAAAAAAATCCTTTTCTGCAACTTTGACAACACCAAAGTCCATTTGAGGTTCAAAACTATCTTTGAGCTTTGAATAAGCAGATTTCCTGTGAACAATAAGAATATATTAAAAACATTGTATACAAATTGATTAGATAATATTGAAAGAAAAAAATTGCTTTATTTACACATATACCTGCCACGCCTAGATGAAACATCTTTGAAAACCCATTTGTTAAACTCCTCGATCAACTCAGCTGCAACCTCAAACCCATTGTGACTTTCAAATGGATGTTTAATACGAAATAAAATAGAAACTCTTCTTGAACTACTTTTGCCTTCTGACAACCGGATATACGGAGATGTGTCATACTTGCCGGGGTTCCTATTTCTTGGTTGCACATCTGGGGTTGTATTAGCATTGAGAATTGGATCAAGTGCAACAATCTGTGTCATAGTAAAATTTGGATAATCATCCAATGTTGGTGGTTTTGAATTTGATGATCTAGGTATGTCAGCATTAAAAACAACACCAACTGTTTGGTCATTAGACTTCTGAGCTTCATCTATATATTAAAAAAAATAATGTTAAAAAAACTTTGAAAGTGAATATACATATCATAATAGGATTGAAATTTATACCATTCGTGTTTGAAGTATGAACGTATTCCCTCATTGAACTGAAGGTTGATCCATTGGAGATTTTTCAGATTCTTCAACATGTTGACGGACATCATCCTAATGCATGACGTAATATAAAATTCAATCATAAAATAATGCGAAAAAACTGTCTCATATAAAATTTATACAAGATTAATACAAAGTTTAAACAAACAACAATAACATTTCACTAATGTTGCCTTTCATAGATTTAATACTGTATTAATACCAAAATTGAACCAACATAAAAAATTGAACAATAACATTTAATACATTATTAATACAGAAAGTTAATAAAATTTTTATAACACCACTGACAAAAATGGAAAATCATATCAATTTAATACCAATATTAAACAGACAAAACTGAAAAATATTAAACAGACAGATACTGGATTAACATTTGGTCATACCAATTTAATACCAATATTAAATAGACATAAATTGAAAAATCATGCATAAAATTTGGTCATACAAATTTCATACCAAAATAATACTAACTTCAGTCCAAATTTGTACATTTCATAATTACTTGCACCTACACACTTCATACCATGATACACCAATTGTTGCAGTTTTTTAACTTGTAAAACCCTTTAATACATGTTGGTGTGTTGCTTGTGTTGGTTGACCTCTTGAAGACCTAATCTCCTCAATTATTAACTTTGTCGAATTATCGACATATGCTTTCATGTCGGTTATGTGCTTGTTAATCTGTCTCATGGTGACTAGAAGATTGATTCAAATGATCTGATCCATGACATTTATCTCTTCGTCAGTAAGCACTATGTTTCTGAATTTATGCTATGATAACAAAATAAGATGTGAGAACTAAAATTTATAAAAAAAATGTAATAACTTATAATTAGTAAAGGACAATAACTAAAAGATAACCTGGTTGCCATGTGTTCTGAAAATCATATTCTTTAAGTCATCGAAAAAAATACTCTCATTCGATGTCTTCCAGTTGAGAATATGCGGTGTGACATTTGAAACGCAGATAACAACTGTGTTGTCAAAAGGATGAACACTCATAAAACCAAACCTGCAACGCTATATGGAATTGACTGAATTCGAATGATGTAGGATTCTTTCCCAACCTACGACTGCAAGCTTTAAGAGTTAATCTAAAACATTCATTGTCCCATGGGAAGTTGAGATATTGATCGGACTCATCCAAATCAAAATACAATTTAGGAATGGTTGTTTTTTAGGCCTCCGAACCAATCAAACATGAAGTAATGAAATACAGAATGTCAATTTTTAAGCGGTCTTCAGCCCAAAAAAAGTTAGCATGTTTAAACGTATTGAAGAAGTCTAACTTAGGGACTTTGGTCATATCCCCAAAATATTTTAGGATAAGTCTATTGGGAATATACCGATCTGAAAAAAATCAGTAAGAAGTCCACATTTAAGACCAGTTATCGCTGCAAATTTCTTGATTCCAAAACGTAATTCTGTACCGTTTATTTTCACAACAAACATGTCGTCTTTGACATTTTCAGATTCAAGAATCATCAAATGTCGCAATAGTTGACATTGAATCTTTATGTGGTGTATGTCATAAAATACACCAAAAGGTGTTTGTTCGAGAAATTGTTGAAACCTCTCTTGCCCGAGGAAATCTAACAGATCACCAAAAATATTCATGTTTGTACATGAAGCCTAGTGTGTGTATATCTTCCTTGCCTATACAATAAAATTGTTTATACTAAAGAATAAGTTTCATTCCAGCAGTAATTATAGTTTAAAATAGTTAAATTAAATTATATCATATAAATTAAATAGAAAATAAATCAAAATCATTTAAACATTGATAAAAAAAAATATAAAAGTATGTTCATACAAATATTTTTCATGTTTCACACATGCATATACATAAATTTTAGTATTGCCTTACGCCATATTTATAAAAAAAATGCACACCAATTTTATTCAAACATCATACCAGCTTCATGTGCACTATTGCATTCATCAATCTATTTTCATAAATTTATCGAAATATGCTTACAATAATTTAACAATTTTAATACATTAGTGGATAAATTGAAAAATAATCCTTCTTAATAGGAAAAATTTCAATTTCATATCTATATTATTCTAAATTTATACAAAACAGAGTAATTAAACAATTCATACAATTTTATTCACATCAATTTAATAATTCATACCATATACGAAATTAAGAGACAATCCCACCAATGTTAATACACAATTCATACCATTCGCATACCAATATTGTATCAAAATACATACAAAATCCAACAATCAAACATTAACCTCAGATCCATACACATTTTATTCATATTTCGAACAATTTTCACACAAGCAAATGTTTCGAAAACAACAATAAGCATAATGTAATATTAAAAAAATCACTATTTTGACTAATGTGGAAATAAATTAAATAAAGTACTTATCCTAACAACTTTTTTGTGTTTTTTGGATGTTGGTATTTCTGATTCCTTCTTTTTTGTTGTACTTCTTGTTGATGGTTTTGAAGATTGAGCAACTTCTACATTTGTTGTTTTTTTTCATTTTTTTTCTTTTTTATTTCACTAACAAAATCAGAATCAGATTCAGAAGGGGTTTCAACAATTTTCCCCTTCCTCTTCTTCCCCTTTTGATTTGCCGGAGTCCCCCTTTTCTTTGCTTCATTTTTTTTCTCTTTTTTATCTTTCAACTGAGATGAATCACCTATCGCCATAATTTTAGCAATTTTAGACGGAGGGGGGGGGG
>NC_064291.1:45428311-45436733 GCF_019186545.1 Solanum stenotomum
TGAAAGTTGGAACATGTTGTGAGAAAGATTGGATGGACGGTTGTGAATATGGTGTAGTGGAGTGGTGAGGAAGATGGGAGTGAAAATGAATATGGGGTAGTGGGGTGGTGGCGTGTAGAAACTGATAGGCGTGGGTGGCGGGGGGGGGGGGACTGTGATTGGCGTATGGGATATTTGGAGTGTAACGGTAAATAAGAAAGTCTAATCAATGTAAATCCCTAAATTCGTGTAACTGATAATTTTGATTTTAAAAAAGGAACTGCAATTAAATTAATTAACTATTAATAATTAATAATATAAAAATATAAAGAGATTAATCATTTTTTAAATTAAATTGTAATTGATTTTTAAATAAAGTTAAATTTAAGTAATATGTTATAACCCGTAAATAAACTGTTATAAGGAAGAATTTTTTAAGAGTGTTTAGAACTCGTAATATTGTCCTTTAAATGTGTATATGGTGTGATTTTCACTAAAATTAAATCTTTCGTTTTTTTTAAAAAAATGTGTGAGTCCAAATCAAATGGCAAAAATCGTGTAACATTTCCTGCGAAATAAAAATAAATGAAACAATAGCTATGTATAAATTATAGGAACCACATATTATAAGTACTAAATAACATCCTATCCCTTCTAGTTTTCTATTTACCAAAAATCCCTTAAAAAATGATGTTTGTGGGATACATAGTATTGTGCAAGGAATACATTAGGTTTGATACATTCCACATAGCGGGATACATAGCGTTGTGCACGGGATACATTAGGTTTGATACATTCCACATAGCAGGATACATAGCGTTGTGCACGGGATACATAACATTTGATACATTCCACATAGCGGGATACATAGCGTTGTGCACGGGATACATGCGGGATACATAAATAAATAAGGGATTTTTGAAATTTTTAAAATAAGTAGGGATAAATTGATATTAAGGTAAGTAAAGGAGTATAGTTAAGTAATTTGTCCTAAAATTTATTTTGATTTAAATGTTTGCTATTTTCCCACTGGGCTGAGGCACTTATTGATAGCTTGAGGCTCAACTTACATGCCTTCCTTTTGAGTCAGCCTCTATATTTGGGCCGAGGCACCATATAAAGTGAAGCCCATCAGTAGTTAGGCCCATTTTCTCGATCAACCAAACAGAGAAAAATGGGCCTAAAATTGAAGAAAGTGGGTTCAACTTTCGAACAAATAGATTAGTTGGGCCCAAATAGTGTACTTTTCTTAGATTTAATTAAATTTGAATTTGATTTTTTGTGTTATTATTCCGTTTCATTTTTTATTTTATTTTTTATATTTAACATAGATGAATCATCACAAGAATTTACGTTAATTATCAAATTTCTTTCTAAAATTTTCGAGAATAACTTGAATTCTTTATATTCTTTCATAGTTATTAAAAAACTTTACGATGGTTTAAGCTTGTGTGAATAACTTTAAGATCTCTTATACGCATTTAGAGTTATTAAATTTAACTACACCTTTAGAAATTAGACTAGTCGTTTAGTTCAATATCTCTACTCGAGTAAATATTATAAGTTAGAGTGTATTTGAAATTAAGACGGTTCAAATTATTTCATTTTGAAATAAGAAGAATGACTGGATGATAGTAGAACTCTACTCATTTAAAAGCAAGATTGTTCAAAATAAATTTAAGTGTAAATTCAAAATTAGCCAAATTTTTTTTCTTTTTGCTTTTTAAAGATATTTAATTCCTTCACTAATAAATTATTTGAACTTTTATTCAACTCTGTTTTAAATAAAATGATTTTTTTTAAAACACCTTTAAAAGGCTTTTTCCCTAAAATTAAGTGACGAACGGATAATAATTGCAAGTTGATCCGATTTTCAGCATATTACAGATATGGATACTGACATTGTTTCAATTTTAAAAAATGAACGAAAAAATTGAATATTTGACAACATTTTCCCACAGTTTTGAACCCATTAACAATTAAATCAAATATCTATTATTCTTAGGTGTAACTTGTAAGTAGTTAACCGTAGGCACTAATCAATTTTAAAAAGAACAGGAAAATATGTTCACCAACTTAATGCCAAGGTCCCGTAGAGCAACATTTTATACAAAATTGGATAAACGGAAAAGGGTCTTGCCTCACTCTTAGAAATATGTTATATTTATCCTTAGTTATATTTTTTTTGATATATTCGCTCTTATCATCCAACTTTGGGTACATATTTGTTCGTACACAATTAAATATTATGTCCCACTTTTATATTATTATCCTACATGACACATACAAAACACATACGTGTATATATTTTTATTATTATTAAAAATCTATTCTCTATTTAATATTCTACCTAACCCAAGTATTAAAACCCGACCCACCAAATTGTGAAGTTCCATTAAACCTAACTTTTTGTACCCCTTCTCCCGCATCACTTTACACATCAAAGCATCGATACAAAATATAAATTTTTATAATATTCAACAAAAACTTATAACTTGTTTAAGTTGCGCTAATTAACATTAAAATATTCTATGTTCAAATGCTCGTATTAACACCAAATTAGACAACAATATTTACTTGAAGAATTGAGCTTTCTAACTCCATTAATAAGGTTGCAAGTTCAAATCAATAAAGGAAAAAAAATAGAAAATTCTCAGGGAGGGAGTTAAAAATGAATAATTATTTTTTAATGATTTAAAAAAAATGTATTTGAAAATTCTATAAGAGAATAGCTTATAAACTTACAAGTATTTAACAGAAGTTTCAAAATTAGATAAAACAAAAACATACACTATATACCAATCTATTTCTGAACAAAACTAACATACACCAAAATATGTCTTGCATATATGCCTTTGAATCCACGGGCCATTGAATTCTGCAAATTTAGAATCAAATCTCACAAATTACTGACCTAAAATGTTACTGTGGGTAACGTTTTACCCCTTAAACATTACTCACAGTAAAACAATCAAATATTCTAACGCTAGCTTAAGAATTATTGGATTTGGACACTGAAGTTGCGAGGAAGGTTGCATTAGTGGTAAAATGCTATGACATTTTGATATGTATCTTAGACTCTATTCAAAAGAAGCAACAAAATGCTACCACAAGAACCAGATCACCAGGGTAACATTGTCAGCTTATTTGGAACACATTGGCAACTTAATTGTGTATTTCAACAAGGAAAACTTAGTTCTTTGTCCAATTACTTAACAACGTACCAAAGCCAAACTCCTTGTGTTTTCAATTGACTACTTATACATTTATAGTGTGTGATCAAAGACGATACAGAAGACAAATAAGGGAATTTCAGATAATATGAGACATTGCTTTGTTGATTACAAATATGGGTCGGGTGAAAAAAAAAAAGATTACAAATATGAGTCTAGAGATTATATCAATAATTTTGTATTGTACATGAGCTGTTGAATGGGTTTAGCAATGTCTCTACTTAATGTGTTGAGCTTAAGTTCATAAGCTTGCGACATGCATGTGATAGAATGTTGCATTTGAGGTGTAGATCAATTTCCTCGAGTCCTTGAGCCCAACCACCTCTATCTAAAGAAGACCCATCTACAACTACCTTTGTCTAAAGAAGACAAAAATACGACCCAATAGATACTATACAATAAAATTTAGTGACATTGAGGTAAGATTAACTTAAATGAAAGCTTTATTGCTTGGAGCATGTCAGTATATGTCATTCTCAATTCTCCAAGAAAGAGTTCATTATCCCTCCCCACAACAGTTCTGGCACAGGCAATTGACACCCTCTCTGCGATAGCTCCAACTACTCCTTCATGTATGCTACGAAAAATATTCACCTGACACAGACTATATGAATTTTCACTGATCATGTTTATCCATTTGAATTTATCTCATGCCATCATATAAAGTAAATGAAAAATAAAAGATACTATAAGTTCTCTCTATTTTCTATTGGCATAAGAATCTCTTAAAGGCTAAAAGACTCTAGGAAAACTTTAAGAATCTATTTTCAATTGAATAGTCACTTATACATTATATTTTCTCCATTTAATGACCAGCTGAGCTAAGGTAACAAAAAAGTTAATTTCTTACCTCTTGATAGAAATATAGGATCTTAAATGTATCATGATGCATCATATTTGTTTTTACCTTCTTTAATTTCTTACGTCTTAATTGATAAAATCATAGGATCTTAAATGTATCATGAAACATCATACTCAATTTTCTATGTTTTAATCTTCATCTTACATTGTAGAAAATAAGATTTTGTTGATTGCATATTCAATCATTGATTTTTTATAAAAATAATTGTCACTCCCCGAGGCTACCTCCTTAACGTAAACACGGGACCTAGGATTACGAGTGACCCCAAGTTAACCCTGAGCTGGCATATCATAACTAGACAAAATATTTCTATAACAATTAAATTGATGCGGAGGCTAAATCATGATAAAACTTAATAGTGGGGAATACCCAAAGCTGTTCTGAATAAATCAAGATACTTATGAGTTTAATACAAATGAAAGGATAAACTCCATTCTAAAGCTGAAACTAAACTAAGTTTGAAGAGAAGCCTCTGCTGACTAAAGCTACTGGGATATGCCCCCAGCTAACTCTAGCAAATACTGAAAACTGAAATGAAAAGACTAAATATAGAAATATGTCTATTGTCCTCGAAATATGAAGACTCACCACTGAAGCTGCTGAACTGGAGATTGGGAGCCGATCTATGCGTGATCTGGATGCTGAGTACCTAAACCTACATCATGAAAAGCTGTAGCGCAGAGTATGCGTCAATATTTGGAATGTATTGAGCATGCAGGATAGGATAAAGCTGAACAACATATAAATTGAACAACGTACTGAACAATGATATAATCTGAACACGCTGGAAAATACTGAAAACCTACTGAAATGAGTGAAATGACCAAGTACATAACATGCTAAAACTGAATACTGAAGTACAACTAAAACCTGGTCAAATGCATTAAAGTCTAACTATGAGAGCTACTAATAACCGACATAAAACCACGTGAGCTAAACATGGAGTTCGTTCGATGTATACGCCCCATCGAGAGGACCCAATATACTTTGCCAAGGGTATAGAGGCATGACTGGCGTGATCACTAAATGTAATGCCCACTGAGGGGACTTATAAACCTACGAGACACGTAGTTCTTGTACTAGATGGGTACACTGAACCCTAGTCCACTTGGTCTAAGCCTACTCCTAACTAGAAATGTGAACAATATATCATAACTGAATTGTACTGCATAGCTCAATATTCTGACATGCTAACTGAGAATGCAACATTTATAATTGACAATGAAACATTCGAAATCTGAGGCATGTATATTTGTTTATCTGACCTAGCTAGTGTAGTTCATTAACTAGATGAATTTACACAACTAGGGTTCTGAGTTTCATGCAAGGAACTAAGCACAATGTCACTAAAACATGATAATATGAATAAGAATACCATAACAGCTAATTCACAACAATTTATCTAAGGTTCTAGAAACCCTAGGTCTAAACATGATATAATGAATCAAGAAATTGACTGAATTCTAGGGACCTAGTAGATGAAAGGAACCCACTTGTAAAATTTCACATACCCGGTGATGAATTTTACGAAGAAATATTTCGACATCGGGATTGGAACTGAAGAAAACTTGTTGCGTTCTTGGAAGGGCTGCTCGACTTTTCTCTCTTGATTTGCTCTAAGATCGATGATTTTTTTGGTGAATGATTGATTAGGGTAGGTTCTGGGCTAAAAATGACCAAAACTACATAGTTTAGGGGTTTAACGACGTAGTTTAGGTGTCCAATGCATATGGGAAAAGACCAAAATGACCCTACTAAAATCTTGACAGGGGCCGACCACGGATGCAACTACGTACCGCCACAAGGACCATAGTCCGTCGTGTGGGTCGTGGTTTCTGGGGTTATGTCTACGAGCCCTACCATGGCCCGTGTGAAGGACCACGGACTGTGAAGGTCACTGTGGTTCTTCACTTAGGTTGGTTTGGTGGCTCAGGGTGACGGACGCCACCACGGCCCGTCATCAAGACCACGACTCGTGAAGGGCTCCGTGGTCTAACGTCTGGTCTTGGTGGGTTCTCCTAGGCTCCCACGAGCCTTCCCACGGCTTGTGAGGTGGTCCACGGCTCGCGAAGGGATCCATGGTCCACCATTGCTGGGAGGGTGTGAACCACGGGCAGGTCGACGGACCGTGGTCCCTTTCACGGTCCCTGAACCCTGTCGTGAATCACTATTTTTGGTGTTTTCTACTGCACAGTCTAAGTCTGATTTCTGAGGTGTTACAATATCTCTCCCTTAGGAACATTCATCCTCGAATGAAGCCTAAACTGACTGAGTATGGAGGGAATGAGCTGTAATCCCTACCACTAAGTACTAGAAACTGATGTTTGACTGAACTGAGTTCCAAGAACATGCAAATACGCTGAAAATGCAAGTATAACTGAGGGAACATGATACTGAGATTGATATTTTACACAAGAGTAAACTGAGAGACCGAAGAGGAACTATTACCTGAAGTTGAAACGAAATCGGAAGGAAAGAGATGAGGATACTTAGCCTTTATGGCTGCTTCAGCTTCCCAAGTAGCTCCCTTTACGGACTGACTCCTCCACAAAACCTTCACTGACGTAACTTCTTTATTTCTCAACCTACGAACCTGACGATCAAGATTATCAATTGGCTCCTCTTCTGTCATGACCCAAAAATGGACGTGATGACACTCGTCTTATCCCACCAAGACAAATCAGCCTAAAACTCAACCATAATAATAAAATACGGAAATTTCATAATCAACTTAAATTATACCCCCAAAATCTAGTTGTCACGTGTACAAGCCTCGATATTTTTATTTTTGTAATGTTGAAATTTCGACCTCCGGAGGTCGGTATTTTTATTTTTGTAATGTTGAAATTCCGACCTCCAAAGGTCGATATTTTTATTTTTTAATTTTTGAAATTCTGACCTCCGGAGGTCGATTTTCTGCTACAAAACAGGCAGCAAATTGCTGCAATTTTTAGTTGCCCACCTACATATTTATGACAAAACAACCCAAAGCCAAATAAACTTCATCCAACCAAAACAACACAATATTTTCAACATATACATTAAAGTATTTCAAAATAAACTTCATCCAACTTCAAAATAAACTAAAATACGATCAAATTAAACAATTCCAAAAATATAGAAGTCTAAAATGTCAAATAGATACAACTACTCCTAATCACTCTCACTCTTCTTGTCGGACGTAAGCTGAAATACGAGTTCATTGACAAAGTAGAGTAAACAAAATATAATCAATCAATTAAAACATAAATAGATAAATGAAAGATAAAACATAATTAAATCATACTTGTATCCTAATGGCTCGATGACGAGTCTTTGAAAATTGTCTCTATCGCCTGGCTGAGGACCATGTGCATTTGAGTGCTGGGTGGTGGGAGTATTAGGCTCCGAGCCATTGGATTCAAGATGAAGATTGGAAAGTCCAATTGATCCACTACTAGTATTCAAAGTATTGCACTGACTAGCACTAGATGATGGTATGGTAGACCCACGACCAAGATGTGAATAGCCCTGCAAAGTTTAGTACCCCGAACTAGTTACCACAGTGGGCGTAGATATAGTATAACCAGATTGTGGAGCCACATGAGTAGAGGCATTATGTGACTGGTGTGCCTAGTGAGTAGTTGAAACTGAGGCTCGTTTTGAAATATTAACTCGAGAGGGCTCATCAGATATCACGACCCCAATGGGCCTTCTCATAGCATTGGCCTTAAATTTCTTTTTTGGATTAGCGGATTTTTTTTATTTACCCTTGTCTTTATCTACCATCTATATCAATTAAATATAAAGATTAAAACAAAGTAGTACAAAATAATGTCACAATGTCGAACAAATATATCAAACAAAGTTATCATAACATAAGGCTTAATCCAAATAGTCTTCCACAAGGTCAAACAAAAGTTAAAACTACTAAAATATAAATTATACTCAAATATGAATAGCTAAAAATCCACTAACTAAACATACAAATTGTTATTCATCCTCTTCGGAAGTTTCTTCATCATCTATCCAGTCACATGCATCATCTTCGGAAGTTTCCTCCTCATCTATCCATTCATCCTCTTCGAAAGTTTCCTCCTCATCGTCCTCCATATTTGTTAGCATATCTAACTCTTCTCTATTAACTTCTTCTAAAATGTGATCAAGATGCTCCAAATTCATTTCTAACTCAGCATCCACTAACCCACAACATTTATTTTAACTTATTCATACAACTTAACAACTTTTTCACTTTAACTAGTTTAGTTTCGACTTAATTTCGACAACTAAATTCACTAACTAACCCACAACATTTATTTTAACTTATTCAAACAACTTAACAACTTTTTCACTTTAACTAGTTTAGTTT